>NW_005842017.1:1549444-1559240 GCF_000455745.1 Alligator sinensis
GCCCAGCCCAGCCCAGCCCAGCACAACACTCCTGGGGAAATGAAAGGTGGCCTACCAAATAGGTGATATGGGTAAGTGGCAACATCATCTGCCTCTAAGAAGCTCCTACTGCATGTAACAATAGGGGCAGGGACAGGGTTAGAGCTGAGATTTGTACAGCTGTAACGAGGGCTGGAGTGTCTGCTGTACTTCCCTCCCAGATACTGAGGGACGCTTGGGCTTTGTGGCAATGCTGAATACTGCTCTGCTTCAGATCTGACCTGTTCTAGAGAAAAGTGAACATCTGTGGGATTGAGAAACAGAGTGCAGAGGAATGCTTCCCGAAGGAATATAGATATCTAGCCAGACAGGGCCAGAAGGTCTGCAACCTTCCCCACAACTCTCCAGTGACAGCAAGACGTCTAAAGAAAGCCATAGCCCTGTTCCATGGAACCATGGCCAAGGGGCTGAAGGGAGACTTCAGTATTGGATCCTGTACTTCCTGTGTTTTCTCACACGCAACATGTACCTTTCCCATCTCAAGGCCAGCTCCCCAAATTGGGGTGCATGCTTTAAGCAGTTTTCTTTGCTGGAAAGGAAGCACACCTGGCTGTGCATGCCATGCAGCTGCCAGGATAGTGAGATCTTCTGTTAACCTTCTCACAGCTGTAGCTATTGGTTGAACACTGTAGCTTGTTCCAGCAGCAAGTAAATTGCTGGTAGTACCTTGATGAGGCTTGTGATGTGGAAACAGCAGTTTATTTGCAGGAACTTGTATGAACTACTTACATTCAAGAAATAAGAGTCTTGCAAAAGTCTGAAGTATAACCTTGTGTGACAAAGTCCTCCATGAAAGTGTGTCCAGGAAGTGTGGCAATCCAAGACAGAGTCTGGGTGAGGTGGCAGGCACTAGGTACTTCCTGGTGGCACACCTGCTGGCCACCCTGTGTCCCCAGGAGAACTTACTCTGTGTCACACACACTACCATGACTCTAGAAAAACCTTTTTTTTCTACATTCTTCCTTCCAAAAACATGTGATTTAGTACTTCCTTTTGGAAGTACTAAATCACGGTGCAGTAACAGCTTGTACTGTGCCATACACGCGGCGCATGGTGATTTTTAGCAGCTACTTCACCATAGCAGCATGCTATACCAGGGGAGCGCATCACTATGGAGACATAGCTGCTGGTCATGTGTAGATGCCTGCAGACGCTATGCTGCTGTAGCGAGTTGCTACATTGCTGTAGTATCATGTGTAGACATGCCTTGAGCTACCATGATATCTGACTCTGCCTTTTTTTTTGGTAACTGACTTTGACACTGAACCAGTAAAGATGGTCCTGGACCTGGCTCTTGACTGATATTTGATCTTGACAATTGGTGAGTTTGAAGTTGGTTTCAGGGCCTGGCGCAGCTGGACTGACAAATCCTACATCCTATTGAGGGAACCAGACAAGGAGTCAGCATGTGGGAATGTGCCTGGAACGTTTCTCTCTGGATGTTGCTCAGACCCAGAGGGCTTGGAGTCAAGCGGGATCCCAAGACTGGGGCCCCTGATTGTCTCAGTCAGGCCTATAGCAGCAGTCTGTCCCTGCTGTAGGCCTGTACCTGTACTCTTAGCCACTGCAGGCTTGTGGGAGTGCACATGAGGTAGGTAAAGGCAGTCATGGGAAAAGTTTATGAAAAATTTAACTAGTTAAAGTTAAAAGTTAGCAACCTTTAAAATTAACTTAAGTTAAAAGTTAAGTATTTCCACTTTCAACTAGTTGAAAGGTAAGTTAAAAAAAGAGCAACTAGTTAAAAGTTAAGTTGATTCATGAAAATGTGTGAAACACAGTGAATTGCCTCTGTGTGCGTGCATGGATATGTGTAATGATACACATGGAAACACGGTGAACTGCTGTGTGTGCGTGCATGGATATGTGTAATGATACAGAATTCAGGTGAGGTCTCCTCTATGTGTTTTAATTATCTTTGGGCCGTTTCAAAGCTGTTTCACCGTGAAGCATGTACTTTACAAGGCAAGTTTTTTGCATCATGAGTACCTACCTCTAGGACAGGGGTGGGCAAAATGCGGCCCGCCAGGTCATTCTATCCAGCCCATGGAGCCCCTAAAAAATTTAGAAAATTAATATTTATCTGCCCTGGGCTGCCTGTCATGTGGCCCTTGATGGCTTGCCAAAACTCAGTAAGTAGCCCTCTGCCCAAAATAATTGCCCACCCCTGCTCTAGGAAGTCACTTTCATGTTGGCAGTTTCCCAAGCCCTACGATAACAGAACAGTAAAAAAGACTCCGGTTTGCATGGCAGGAGGATTATGTGTTAGTGTAAACTCAATTTCATGGACCACTCTTGCTAACAATGAACCCATTCCCTTCCCTTTAGGACAAGGACCACTCCCAGCCTCAGCACAACAGCCCCCTGGTCCATCCGGTTACCTGCCCTGCATCAACAGTGACACTGAGGGTATAAACGAATGTCACCAAATGAAGCAGATCAGCTGTGGCAGGATGTCTGATGTGCTCCCCTGTTTGCAGAGATGCTTTTCCGAGGTTCACCAGAGCATGTCTGCTTAAGAAAAGGAAGCCAGAGTTTCTTACCTGCACAGACATGCCACAGGCTATTTCTGTGGTGCATCTCTGTAAGCAGGAAAACTCAGCTTCTCTGCTTACAAAGATGTGCCCTGGAGATTCCCCGGGGTGTGTCTCTGGAGCTGCCTGTGCTCTCCAGCTGTACTGGCAGGCACTCCCAGGCCTTAATGGGCCTGATCCTGAGCAGGAATTTCCAAGGCATGCAGAATTAGGTCCCTCAAATCCCAGGAGTGCCTGCCAGGGCAGCTAAAGAGCTCAGACAGCTCCAGACTGCCCACGCTCTCTTGCCACAAAGGTAGCAGACATTTGGCACAATCAAGTGGCAGAAACTACTATATTACCACCTGTGTTGCAGTCACAAATTTGGGGCATTTGTGGTGTGACAAGGGGTATGGAATGGATGCCTATTTGCTTCGCCTTTGTGTAGCCATCATTTTTTTATGTTTATTTCCACCCTGAGGAGTGGAAGGGTGAAGTAGGGGGACATTGGTTATTACAATGCTAAAAGGCACTTAGAAAGCACCTGAGTGTCAGAGGAGCACAAGTCCTATTAAAAATCACTGAGATTTGTGCTCCTTATTCACTTAGGTGCCTTTGGCCCTCAGGATGGGCTGCTTCAGCAGACAACTAAATCTGCATATTGAAGCTGTACGCCCACAGGCAATGGCTGCTCTTCCATGCAAAAAACCCCCACAGCTCTGCCAAGTTGTGCTTCTTCCCAACTATCCTCTCTGGGAGGATGTGATTTTTTTTTATGATTGTCATAAGTGCATTTTCCACTCCACCCCCTTCAGCTGGTGGCATTCCCAGATTTCTTTCTTCCATTTTTCATTTTAGAAAACATGCTTTTTCTCCAACCCCTCTCCTGCTCTTGGCAACATAAGTCTCCTACTGAAACGTCTCATTTAAATTGTACACTGCTGACCTGCATGTAAACTAGCGATTGTTTGACAGTTTGCTTGACAGTGTTATTTTTTTCAAAGCAGCCTGTATATACAGATTCTGCATTTTAATACTCTTGATTATCTAGGACAATGTCTAGCACAAACAGTCTTTCTTAGGAAAAGCTTTTGGTGCATTAAACATACACTGTTTCATTGCGGTGAGTCAAGGTACTCATGGATTTCCCTTCTGCCCAGCCAAACATAGTTTATAACCAGGTGTAGCAGGTCTAGGACGCCCTGAAATGGCTTGCCACCCCCTGGCAGTAAGTCCTAACTTGCTGACCCTCCCCACATCCCCAAGTGCTCCACTGCCTTTCACCTGCCATGACTTGACAGTACTTAAAATTAGGGGGTAGGTCTGCAGTTCTGTAGCAGAGGGGCAAGCTTATTCATCAGCAGTTGGCCCTTGTGGCAAGTACACTCAAAGGATCCCTCTTTTATGCCCCTGTTCAGTGCCCCAGGTCCCTCAGCCTCACTAACCCAAAACAACCCACTCCAGAAGGCTCTTTGCACCAGTGGCTTCTGCATCCCGAGGTTTCTTTCACCTAACAGCAAAACAAAACCACAGTCAAACTGAATTTCCTTCAGAATGGCTTCTTCTCTGGCCCTCCCCAGTTCTGCTGTGGCTTTTTGCCCACTCTGGCCCTCCTGGGCCTACTCACAGGCCATGTCTGCACGAGATACTGACTGCACAGTAGCTCATTACTACTGCACAGTAGTGTTGCATGGCACGAAGTGTGATGCGAGGCTACTGCACAGTAGGGCTGTGCGAAATTTCACCACCCGTTTTGTTTCGACGCTGTTTCGAGCCGTTTCGACCTCGAAACAGCAAAGTCAAAATGAAACAGAGAGGACTGAAACAGGGTCGAAACGAACCAGGGCAGGTCGAAACATTTCGAAAAGTTCAAAACATTTCGAATTTCGACGGAAGCTGGGCTTACCTTTAGTGGCTTCCCTGTAAGGAAACAGAAAGTAAAGTAAGGGGAGGGAGGGGGAGGAGTGGGGAAGGTGGGGGTGGGGAAGGATTGCTCTCTTTATTGACATGTGTAGCTGGCCAGTGCCTGTCACCCTTCTCTGAGGTCCCTTCCAACCCCAGTGCTCTGGGGGAAGGACAGAAAAACTTCATAAAAGGCAGCATTTTTTGAACTGCCCTGCTTTCTGCTTTGGGATCACTTAGCGAGCTGTCTCTTTTAGCAGCTCTCTGTCAGACCACTACGGCTAGGAGCACTGATTTTCTAAAGGATTCCCTGCTTGCTATCCTAGCAAGAGGGATTTCAGAATACCTTCTTCTTGTAGGTGCTTTTATTTTATTATTATATTCATTGATTTAGTCTTTTGAATCTAATACTTACATTGGATAGGGTTACAATAGAATTTGCTCTATATAGGAACTTACTATATATATTTGTTTTTATATGGTCATTCTTTCCAACACACCAACACTTTTGAGTTTTTCTACACACACACACACACACATATTTCTATTGGTTTCATAAATCTCATTACTGTAACTCAGCTCACTTTGAGTTTTTCTACACACATGGACATATTTCTATCGGGTTCATAAATCTCATCACTGCAAGGCAACACCTGTCCTGTCCACTGACTGGCTGTGAAAAGTGGTTGGTAATTTGTTCCTTCTCAGGATCAGGCCTAAGAGACTGGAGGCAGAGTGTTTTTTTGGTGAGGAATGTGTCTCCACAGGTAGGTATTGTTGTGTTTGATAGATTCTGGCGTGCAGTTTGTTGGGGTACCGGAGATAGTTGGCAGGTTTTGTGTTTTGAGCTATAGGAAGTTGGCTTCAGTTCTGGTGATGAGGTTAGGTGCTTTTTTGAAATTATAAATCACTTATCAGAGCTGGGCCCATGAACTGCACTTCATCAGCCTCCTAGGTAGTAGGTACAGAAACTCATGAACTCAATATGGATTAAACAGTGGAATTCTGACACACTATGACCTGCCGGAAGTCTGACTCCCCAGGCAACTCTGCACTTTTACCTGCACTGCTACATCCCCCTTTGCCCCAGACTCCCCACCCCAGCCTGTCCCTCACCCCCTGACACCTCTATTTCCATTTTCACTGACTGGCTTTCTTGCCTGCATTGTGGGCAAGTCTAGCCTCTGGCTTCTTTACTATTCCTTCCATCCAGGACCAGGAGATGCACCAACTGCAGGTACTTCCTCAGCCTGACATAGGGTTTTTCAACCTGAAAACTTCCTAAGAGATATTTCTCTAACTTCCGTTTTTTTCATAATAAACATACAAACATAAAAACACAAGATAAGCTATCACACACACCACGAGTAACATATATCCAACACAACTTCTTTATTTCTTACTGCCAATTCCTTTATAACAAGAAAGGCTCGGTGACAGTTCTGTTTGGCTACCTTAGATGCTGCTGCTGCTGCTGGTGCTATTGCTATTGAGCCAGCTACATTATTTTCACCTGTTATTGTTTCCAATGGTTGACTGAGATGAGGCTGTAGGGGAGGAGGAGGTCTCACTGGGGCACACTGCCATGTTGTGCAGAGGCCCCAGCACCAGGAAGGGAGTACCTGAACACAGACAGTGCCACAAGGACCCATGTCACGAGTTTTGCCTGTCGACAGCCAGAGGTGCAGGGCCCCAGAACCCTGAGCCCTGCTGCGCCTATGTCGTTGAGAGCTGGCAGGCTTCGTGGCCACAGCAGGGCCTGGCAGCCAGGTCTGCAGTGGTTCCCCCTTGCCCCAAGCCAGACACAGTGTCACAAGCACCTATGTCATGAGTTTTGTCTGTCAACAGCCAGAGATGCAGGGCCCCAGAACCCCGAGCCCTGCAGCACCTATGTTATTGAGAGCTGGCAGGCTTTGTGGCCACAGCAGGGGCTAACAAGCCTGCAGTTTTGACCCCACTGTGGCTTCACACACAAAAGTGACAGGAGTTTGGCTCTCAAGATTTTGGGGTACAATTTCTTCAAATGCTCTGCACCTATCTTGTTGAAACTTGTCAGGTTTCATTGTCTCAGCAGGGGCTAGCAAGCCTGCAGTTTTGACCCCGCTGTGGCTTCACACATACAAGTGACATGAGTTTTTCTCTCAGGATTTTGGGGTGCAGTTTCTCCAAACCCCCTGCACCTATCTTCTTGAAACTTGGCATGCTTCATACCCTCAGAATAGGCTACCATTCTTGTGAGTTTCATCCAATTCTGGCCAGAAATGATAAAGTTATAACCTGTTTTGACCATCCCCGTTGTATCCTATGGGCGAAATGTCGAAACAGGGTCAAAACGGCAAAACGTTTCGATGAAATGAACCGGAACAGCCGTTTTGACTCAAAACAAGAGTCAAAATGAAACACTGTTCTGTTGAAATGTAGAAACACTGCTCAAAACGAAACGCTTCCGTTTTGCACAGCCCTACTGCACAGTAGTAATGAGCTACTGCCCAGTCAACATCACCTAAAAGCTGATTGGTGATGCTACTGTGTAGTAACTCTGGTTACAGCACAGTCATTTAGTACTTGTGTATACAAGTACTAAATGACTGTGCAGTAACAACTGTCTCATGTAGATACAGCCACGATTACCTATCTCTGGTACCGCTTCTGCAGCTTTGCAACGGAGAAATCCTTCCCCTAGCAGGGGCAGGGTCGGACTTCTTGCTCTGCCCTGAAGATGGGCTTATATCTTCCCAGGGCCTCCCCCTTCTGACCTCCAAGAAGTACTCCTTTAAGGCACAGCCCCCATTCCTTATTCGTACACACACTCTCAAGGAACATGATAGGGTCCCCTGTTACATTGGGTCAAGGCTCCAAGCTTCCATTGAAGAGTTTGGTTAAGGTTGATACATATATTATTACATGTCCACCTTTACAGCAAGTTTTTTTTTTAATTCTCTTTGATTCTTCACAGCCCCAAAGCGGCCATTTCCCTAGTTCTCTTCAGAAGAAAGGGTCTAACACACAAGCTCATTTCACCTATGGTGCATCAAGCTTAGAAGCTTCCTTTCTATGCACATGAGCATGTAATTTCCAACTCTTCAGCCATTTTCCTGGAAAGTATAAAATAGTCTTTCTCCCTGGCAGCATGAGAGATCACATCCTCAAGAGATCACCTCCTCCCTGACAAAACCTATCTGCTCATAGAATGGATATGCTGAAGACTGCAAGGTGCTCCATAAGAATAGGTAAGTAAAGCAATCAGCGGGGGTACTGAAGAATTCTTGGGGTTCTAAACATACAAGAGCAGGTCCTTAGACCAAATGTCTCTAGACCATTTGAAGGCCATGAACAGGGCAAAGACTCTTTCTAGATTCCCAATCATCATATGAGTTCATTAGAAATCTCTCTGGTAGTGAGCGCAAATTCTTATCTCCCTGATGGGGGATGGCATGCTATTCTCCTTGGAGAAGCACCATTGTTCCTCCCTGTCTGCACTCCTAGCCACAGATCTGACTTGAATTTATCTGCAAGCATAACCTAGAGGAGTTGGCTGGTGCCATGTAAAGATCAGAAAGCTGGCCACATGAGTAAGAACACCGAGTCACTGTGAAGTCAGCAGTGAAAGAACTGGCATAGGAAATCACAATCTAGCAGCAAGTATTTTTTAATAAATCCAGAAATAGGCAATTATGATAGAGAAATAGCAAACACAGCACTCCAATTAAGGAAGAATGTATGCACATGTGTGTTTGTGTGCACGCGCATGTATGTGTGGCGGGGAGGAAATATGGGATGTGGCACCCAGGGCAAAACCTGCAGTGGTAAACTGCCCTCACCCTGCACATAGAGCCGGGGGTGGGGGGACACGACACATGCCCCGCCATGCTTGCCTGGGAGTGTACACAGTGACGGGAGCTGCCCTCCCCCCATCCCTGCGATCCCCCCATATGAGGCACTTGCAGCTTTGTCCCATGCCCCACCCTGGCTGGGCAGTGCCTGTTGGCACCCCTTCGCTTTGGCACCCGGGATGGTCGCCCCACTTGCCACCCCCCCTCCCTCACTTGCTACAGCACTGTTCAGGTCTGAGATTTTAAAATAAAATTTGAAGGAAAGATTTAAAGGCAGGTAGATAAAAGGAAAACTGAATGACATGCAACATGGACTTCTCCAACCTCTCTTATACAAGGAAAATGGGATAGATCTAATTAATCTGGACTGCAATAAAGCATATAGTATGATGCCACCTGAAAAATTATCCATCAGCCTGGAGAAGATGGGGAGTGGCACACGAACTGTCAGATAAGTAAGGAACTGACGAAAGGGTAGGTTGTTATAAGTTGTGCTCAAAGGGAAGCTGTTGTAGAGGAGAGAGCTTGCTAGTGGAGTTTCTCTAGGATCAGTCTTTTGATTGATCTTGTTTAATGTCTTCATTAATGACCTTGGTGGAACATGTGGGAGTATGCCAATCAAGTTTACTAATGACAAAAAGTTAGGATGCATTACCAATGAGGCGGTATATCATACAGAATGACCTTGAGGACTGGAATAAGAGAAACTGGATGAAATGTTAAATAGTATAAAGAGCAAAGCCATGTATTTAGGAAGCAATCATAAGTAGTTAGCATTATAAGAACATACAATGCTATAAGCAGAGTTCATCACCTAGAAATAAGAGAAGAAAGATCTAAAAATATCAGTCAATCACAGGATATTAAGCAACAACATGCGGCCATGAAGCAGAACAAGGGAAATGTGATCCTAAAATGTACCAGATGAGGTATTCCCAGTAGAATGCCTGGGAATACCTCATCTGGAATACAGTGTACTTTTATGGCCACCCATGTTCAAGAAAAATTAAATCAAATTGGAACAACTACAGAGAAGGGATACTAGGTCAATTGGGAATGTAGAGGCTGTCCTGTAAGAGTTGAGCTGTTGATCCAAAGAACTTGATTTGTTAGTCTAGTGGAACAAAGGCTGAAAGTATGCATGATTACTCTTTATAAATACATTTGAGATTAACTCCATGTAGGAAGAGCTATTTGTATATTCATTTCTTAAGCTAAAGAAAAAAGCTGGTGACACAGCTAATGGGTCTAAACTTGCGGTGGCGCAACTTAGGAGAAGATTTCTAACCATCAGAGGACTGAAGTTCTGGAACAGCCCTCATACAGCAGCAGTGCTTTCAAGACAGAGTGGTTTCAGGTGGTTGAAACCTGTAACAGCGCCGCAGCTGCGACGCGGTTACTAAAAGAGAGGTAACAGCTGCCGGGAACGAAGACAGCCAGGAAATTGATGGATAACCCCGGGCAGCCAATACGAAGCCTGAAAAGCATAATAAAAAGGGGGGGAAACTTACC
>NW_005842017.1:1559374-1567383 GCF_000455745.1 Alligator sinensis
TTTATCAGCGGAGCGGGGGCGCGGGAGCCCCCCGCAGCTCTGAGGGGGCTCAGTGTGGGAATTCCCCGAGCGAGGGGGGGGAGAAGAGAAAAGAAGAGACAGAGGGAAAAGGGCGAAGAAGCCCTGGCAGTGTCCTGTAGCCCCGGTAACTCCAGGCTCTCTCCGGAGAAAAAACAGGAAGCAGAGACAGCAGAAAGCGAAAGGAAAAGAAATTGACAAAGCCGGGCTTTAGAAGCCGGCACAAGCCGCAGCCGAGGGGAATCCCGATGTCGACGGCAAACAGCCATTAATTGGCCTTGTTAAGCACTGGTTATTGAGTAACAAGCAAACCAGTGACCCTGCGTTACTCCCAGACGGCAGACCGTGGGAACCCCGCGGCAAGACCGAGGAATCCAAGTTAAAAGAGAGAGGGAGAAAGCCAGATTAACTTTAATAAAGCACTTGCAATGAAGATCTGACTTGCGTGGTTATTACCGGGGTACCGGTATCTAACAACTATTCCTCCCCCCCAACAAATCTCATTTAGATCAAGTCGTGGCAGGCGGGAATTGGGGGGAGTTACCTGAAAACCGGATACCCAGGATGGGCACTCGCTCACAAAACCTAAGTGGTTTCAAGACAGAGCTTGACAAAGTCATGAAAGGAATTATGATGACAAGGACGTAACAACACAGCTGGGCACCTAAGGTAGCTGCAACACACAAGGGCAACAATGACTTCTGGAAGCTCTTGGACCACCAGCACGACCATGCAGCTGTGGTGGCAATGTTTCTTTATTCTCTCCACTAAGTCAGTGCCTGAGGGAGCAGCCCTGGTCACTCCACCCTAGTTACAATACTGACCCAGAAGGTCCCCTCTACTTGTACAGTCTGCAACTAGCGCCCAAGGGAAGCCAACTGAGCTAATCCTTGTTCCATGGTCCGTCTGCTTAGATGTAGAGATGTTTGTAAATTTGCACCTTGTGTTTAACTCTACATATAACTGTCCTGTAACACTTCCACCATCACAGAATGGAAGAAACGATAGTGTTTGCATAGAACAAAGACAACATTCTGTTCTACCTGCAGAAACAATTAATGCTTTAAAAGTGGTCATAACAACCAAAATATTGGGCTGATTTTCTTCAAGCCTTTTTTAAGTGAGATTCAGTAAGATTTTAAAAATAATGCCAATATTGAAGCTTCTAGTTCTTCACAAAAACACAATATTTTCAATTGGAACTTACAAGAAAAGTGCACTTTTTCTGGAAGGTAACACTCAAATGGTACAGCCAATTTTGGGTTCAAGCTCTCAAGAAAACAAATAAGCAAACAGATAAATAAAGGCTTGCTTCTATTCAGCCTTCAAGAAAGAATGATACAGCCAAAAGGAATAATTAGAAAATATTATAGAGCAAAGAAGAAGTGTGCGCATGAGATAGGAAGAAGCTGTAGCTGCATTTAGCTTTAATTACACTTAGCGCGCGTCTACAGGTCACCCTATGGCAACGTAGCAATGCACTATGTTGCCGTATGGTGTGCTGTGGTGACGTAGCAATCAGGTGATTGGCAGCTACATCACCGTAGTGGCACACTCCCCTGGTATAGCGTGCCACTACAGTGATGTAGCGGCGAAATCTAACCATGCACCTCATGCACAACACATTAACCACCCATATTGTGCCATGCTTCAGTACTTCCAAAAGTAAGTACTAAAGCACGGCACCAAAGCAACATCGCCATACGGTAACATGTACATGGACCCTTAATTTACTAAACTGCTACATCTATTATAAGAGTAGTAGATTTATATGTATACCCAGACAAAAAACAGCTTCAGATAGAGTTAAAATTGAGAATGCATATCAATACACCAAAGCTAAAACAAATCACAAGACTGAGGTAATTTACTCTAAAAACAAATGTTAAAACTGTGGAAATTTCAGGGCTAGATTAAATGCAAGAGAGTTTTAACAGTAAGGTATGGAAGTGCACAATGAAAACAAATCACATAACCCCATAATTGCTATAAGCATTCTTGATGAAAAAATGTAGTATACACAAGAATGACATTTTCCCCTGAGAAGAATTCAGTTTTTCAGGTTTTATTTTACATTAGTAAATTGTATATTTCATTTTTGGGTCAGTTTAACCTGAATTGAAATATTGATTTGTTGTATGGAACAGAAGCACTTTGCACTGAGTCAGTTTGCTAATCATCTGCATTCATCTAGGTTGTAGATGAGCTCATGCATGAGAGCTATGTAGTCCAAATCACCTTTGTCCCCAGTCTCCCCTATGGACTGAGATTGGAGAATTACCCTGCAGGTTTCCCTGTGGCTGATCCATGTGATACTTCATGGAGTCACATGACTACAGTACATCACAGGAGAGTTAGCTGGCTGTGCAGCCCAGCTCAGAGAGAAGAATGGGGCATGAGGCAATTGAACTACAACTCTCAAGAGGTACAATACTGTTATGGGGAAGTCAAGTTTAATATTGAACTGATTCAAAATTAATTTAATTATTTCCTAATTGTATTTGTAGGAACCTTTCACTCCACAACAAAATTAGATTCATAGAACCATAGAATCATGAAAATTAGGGTTGGAAGGGACTGCAGGAGGTCATCTAGTCCAAGCCCATGCACAAAGTAGGCTCGTCCCTAATTATTTCATTCCAGCCAGGGCTTTGTTGAACTGGGTCTTAAAAATCTCCAAGGATGGAGATTCCATCACCTCTCTAGGTAACCTGTTCCAGTGTTTCACCACCCTCCTAGTGATAAAAATTTCTTAATATCCAACCTAAACCTCCGTTGTTGCAACTTGAGACCATTGCTCCTTGTTCTGTCATCTGCCACCACTGAGAACAGCCTAGCTCCATCCTCTTTGGGTTGTTATTAAATTCCTCTCAGTCTTCTCTTTTGCAAACTCAATAAGCCCAGTTCCCTCAGCCTCTCCTTAGAAGTCATGTGCCCCAGACCCCAAACCATTTTCACTGACCTCCACTGGACTCTCTCCAACCTATCCACATCCTTTTTGTAGTGGAGGGCCCAAAACTGGACACAGTACTCCAGATGTGGCCTCGCCAGTGCTGAATAGAGGAGAGTAATTGTTTCCCTCGATCCACTGGCAATGCTTCTACTAATGCAGCCCAGCATGCTATTAGTCTTTTTAGCAACAAGGGTACACTGTTGACTCATATCCAGCATATTGTTCACTGTAACCCCCAGGTCCTTTTTTGCAGAGCTGCTGCTTAGCCAGTTGGTCCCAAACTTGTAGTGCTGCATGGAATTGTTCTGTCTTAATGTGCAGGACTTTGAACTTCTTCTTATTGAACCTCATGAGATTTCTTTTGGCCCAATCCTCCAATTTGTCTAGGTCACTCTAATCGTATCCCTACCCTCCAGTGTATCTACTACATCCTGCCCTCCTCCCCCTCCAGCTTGGTGTCATCCATGAACTTGCTTAGGGTGCGATCCATCCCATCTTCCAGATCATTAATGAAGATATTGAACAGAACTGGCCCCAGGACTGACCCCTGGGACATTCCACTTGATGCCTGCTGCCAACTTGACCTTGAGCCATTAGTTACTACACATTGAGCCCGACGATGCAGCCACTTTCTAGCCACCTTACAGTCTATTCATCCAACCTATACTTCCTCATCTTGCTTACAAGAATGCTGTGGGAGACCGTATCAAAAGCCTTGCTAAAGTTAAGGTATATCATGTCCACTGCTTTCCCCCCATCCACAGAGCCAGTCATCTCATCATAGAAAGCAATCAAGTTGGTCAGGCATGACTTGCCCTTGGTGAATCCATACTGACTGTTCCTGATCATGTTCTTCTCCTCCAAATGCTTAGAAATTGATTCCTTGAGGACCTGCTTCATGATTTTTCTGGGGACTAAGGTGAGGCAGCTGGTCTGTAGTTCCCTGGATCCTCCTTAACTTTCTTAAAGATGAACACTATATTTGCCTTTTTCCAATTGTCCAGGACCTCCCCCAGTCACCTTGAGTTTTCAAAGATAATGGCCAGCAGCAGTGCCATCACACAAGCCAACTCCCTCAGCACCCTTGGATGCATTGTATCCAGCCCCATGGACTTGTACACATCCAGGTTTTCTAAACAATCCCTAACTTGTTCTTTCACCACTGAAGACTGCTCAACTGCTTCCCAAACTGTGCTTCTAGGTGCAGTAGTCTGGGAGCTGACCTTGCCTGTGAAGACTGAGGTAAAATAGTAGGGGTGTGCAAAGCGGGCTCTATTCGATTCGGATTTGGAGTCAGCCCGAATCAGGGACAGTGATTCAATTCGTTGATTTGGATCACTGTCCTTGATTCAATTTGGCCAAATCTGAAGATTCGATGTTGATTCGGATATAGACACAGCTTTAGATGTTTTTTCTACATAACTTGACGTAGCAGGCATGGTTCATGATCGCTGCGATGCAGGGGCACATGGAGCATCCCACAGGAGTGTGGGGGGCCCTCCACGTGCTCGGCGGTGAACCCAGAAGTGGACCGGAAGTACTTCCAGTCCACTATTGGGTCTGCCAGGGACCGCACTGGGGGGCCCCCACGCCTTCCCAGCTCGGCGATTGGCTGCGGGGTGCCCCCCCCCAGACCCAGGAGGCACCAGTCACCAAACTGGGGGCATGATGGGACACCCAGAACACTCCCCGGCAGACCTGGAAGTGAACCAGAAGTGCTTTATCTACATCTATTATAAGAGTAGTAGATTTATATGTATACCCAGGCAAAAGAACAGCTTCAGATAGCGTTAAAATTGAGAATGCATATCAATACACCAAAGCTAAAACAAATAACAAGACTGAGGTAATTTACACTAAAAGCAAATGTTAAAACTGCTGCCAGGTCTGCTCCCAAGCGCACTGGGGAGCCCCCCCCCACTTCTGTGGGATACTCCATGTGCCCCAGCATCGCAGCATTCAAGAGCCCCTGCTATGTAGAGGTATGTAGAAAAAACATTGAAAGCTGCCTCTATGTCCGAATCTCCAAATATTTCTGAATCTCTCCAAATCGATTCGGAGAGATTAAAGGGTCCTCTGATTCGATTTGGATTCGGAGATTCGCCCACCAAATTGGGCTGAATCTCCACCAAATCGAATCAGGGACTGAAGCTTCACACAGCCCTATAAAACAGGCATTGAGTACTTTTCCTCATCATCTATCACTAGGTTGCCTCCCCCATTCAGTAAAGACCCACATTTTCCCTGACCTTCCTCTTGTTGCTGACATACTTGTAGAAACCTTTTTTATTACCCTTCATGTCCCTTGATACCTGCAACTCCAGTTGCACTTTGGCCTTCCTGATTTCATCCCTAAATGCCTGAGTAATATTATTATACTGCTCCCTAGTTATCTGTCCAAGCTTCCATTTCTTGTAAGCTTCCTTTTTGTATTTAAGCTCAAAGAGTTCTCTACTAAGCCAAAACAATTATGATTTTTAGACTCAGATTTTTTATAACTTGGTTATACTCCATGGTCTCCCCAGCAGCAAAACTAGTCTGATTTTTCACCAGTGAGATAAACGAGCAAAAATGAAACTGATATAGTAGCTGATCAAGATTCATGAGTTACATGAGGTGACATCCTTATGAGAACAATCATGAGTTTGAGAAGAATGCATAAAACTGCTGATGAGCATCAGGGGACATGATTTTTAAGGAGAATATGATGAAATAATAAACAAATACTAATAAATACTAAACAACATGGAATACCATTGTCATGTTTGAGAAATCCCATGACTTTCTCTTCAGGCCAGCAAAGCAGTACAGCAGCTGGGAACAATGAGAAATGTAGCCAAGACTTCTGTGAGGTGCGGCCTCTTTCAGTACATGTACACTGGACTTCTGTTCCAGGCTGAAGAGGCTTGCAGAACATCTCTCTCATGTGCTCTCTAGGCCTGCGCGAAGCGGCTAGTATTCGCTTCAGATGATTCAGGGGACAGTGATTTGATTTGGTGATTCGAATCACTGTCCCGAATCGATTCGGCAGAATCAGATTCAGAGATTCAGCCACTGCCAAATCGGACAGGCCCCGCCCGCCCACTTTCTCAGCTCCATCAATGGCTACCCTGCCCAGCCCTAGCTCCCAGCTCTTTCAAAAAAAAAGGCCCCAGAATTACCAGCTCCTGCCATGCAGGGGGGAGGGGGCAATCCCCGCTGCCCCCCACAACCATATGCTGTGCGGCGGGGGCTCTGCCATGAGCCCCCAGAAGCCCCAAGGCCACTGCAGCAGCTGGTAAATGTGGGGCTTTTTTTGTGGGTTTTTTTTTTTTAAGAACTGGTTGCTGGGGTCGGGTAGGGCAGTGCATTCCTGGCGGAGGGAGGTTGGGAGAGTGAGAGGGGGTCAGGGGGTACTCAGGGAGGTTGGGGGAGCAGGCAGGGGATGGTGCCTGGTGGGAGTCCCCCCATGGTCCTCACCTCATTCTCCAGTCGTCCCCCCCCTACACACACTTACCAGGACAGAGTCCGAGTCCAGCCCCCTGAGGCAGCGAGTGGGGACTGCCTGAATCTCCGAAGCTCTCCGAACATTTTCCAAATCGATTCAGAGAGCTTCGAATTGATTTGGACCTTTTTATTGGTTTTCTGATTCAATTCAGATTCAGAGATTTGCTGAACCGGGCCGAAGCTCCTCTGAATCGAATCAGCACCTAAAGCTTCTCACAGCCCTAGTGCTCTCCCTTCTGATATTTATCCAAAGTTGAGATTCCAAACCCATATCTTGGCCTCAAGAGTACATTTAAGAGAGTGATGTTGTCTGTCCCTCTACTAAGGAAATGATACAGGGTGGATAGTGGTGAGGACAGCTTGCTATGCTAAGTCATTCTTGGTTTCTTGCAGTGAAAAGCTATCCAAACTGAAGAATAAGCTGCCCGATGTTACTTGTGAAAACTTAATCTCAAATTCTTTGGAATAATTTAGCACAAAATGTTATGGAAAACATACAAATGTCTGTTTGCCAGGAAAAAGATATCTAGAAATGATGATATCAGTGATACAGTGCATCTGAACTGTCCTAAACTCCCTCTACTACTCTCCCCTTTCTTAGTGACATGATTAAAGAAAGATTCTCCAGTTCTATGTTGTTCTGCACTACATATCGCAAGACCTAGACACTAATTCTAACATGCCATTTACAAAGAATAGGAAAATTAACGTCATTTCATTCAAGCATTTACAACAACAGCTAATGGGATGAGGAATTGCATCCAACTGGAAGGATAAGCAAGTGGAACTACTGCTTCTATGTTATGTTGCTGGAAGAAATTGTTCCATTACGTATCAATTCCTGATGGACCTGCAAAAAATCTGGTGTGCTCAGGACCGAGCACATGCTGGAAATTTGAAAATGCTGTTTTTTGAAACCGTCACTGCAGCTGGTCACGTAACTGGGGTGGGTGGGGAGGGGGGGTAGCGGCAGGGGGGCCTGGGGGCACTAGCTGCATGCAAAGCAATGGCGCAGGGTGTTTAATGGAGGTGGCAGCAGTCGTGTGCAAGCTTCCCTTGGCACTTCTGGGCCGGTGGGGGGGAGAGCGATGGCCTGTCCCGAAGTGGTGGGGGACATGCCAGATTTTTGAGAATGCCAGATATTTGATATCCAGATTCTTGAGGTTATACTGTAATACAAAGTTTCGAGTTTTACATAATCAGTTGTGTCACAACCCAAAGTTGTGGATTTTTTGATTGTGCGCGCTTCGGCACTGCTAAATTATGTTCCCGCCGAATTGCAGCTCTTTTGCACGACGGAGTGTTCCGTTGTTATAGAGAACCCGCGTGCAGAAAAGTGTTTCCCACCGTTTTGTAGCCTTCTTTGCATTGTGCATTTCTCTTGCATTATAGTGATGCACGCTGCAAAGGAGTTCCCGCCATTTGTATTAAGATTTGAGCCACATTATTGGCCGGTCTTAATTTAGGCACACGTGGTGGCTAGCTATTGGCTTGCTAGCCGTACAAAAGGCTTGGGTGGTTTCCGCCCAAGTTGGAGAGAAAGACGGAGAGA
>NW_005842017.1:1567546-1575174 GCF_000455745.1 Alligator sinensis
GGTGTAAGTAAATAATCTTTTCAATCAACCATTACGCCTCCGTGACTGATTCTAGCTTGAGCGTACTACTCCACCCCGCAGCTTTTCTCCGGCCCCGCGTGCCCGGGCTGCCGGCCACAGCCCGCGTGCACACAGACGGACCCGGCTCACGCCTGGCAAGGACGGGACCGGGA
This sequence comes from Alligator sinensis, assembly GCF_000455745.1. Taxonomy (NCBI): domain Eukaryota; kingdom Metazoa; phylum Chordata; order Crocodylia; family Alligatoridae; genus Alligator; species Alligator sinensis. The sequence goes on from NW_005842017.1 coordinate 1,567,720, forward strand.
GCCGGCCCGCACAAGTTGTTAAAAACGAAGAGGACTTTTGAAAGTGGATGTCAGAAAAGAAAAAAGAAGCAGTTGACTGAAGGGCAGCTAAAACAGTTACTGAAAGTTGACAGTTATTTCACTGTAATAAAGGAGAGACCTCATACTCAATAGAGTCAGCCAGGACCACAGCAACCACAGGCATCCACTTCTTCTAGTAGGATAGATTATACAGATGTGAACATGACTACTGGACCTGAGAATGTTACAGAACCTGAAATCCCAGCTGAAGAAGGTAGATATACAAGGTTCAATGATCTTGGTCTCTGAGGTGTCTTGATCGAGGGTGATATTTCATTCTGAATACAGAAAGTTCCCTTAGAGTGTCAACATTGGAACGGCCCATTTAAGAAATCAAAGCGGTCATTCAAAAATTAAATTAGATATTGTTCAAACGGTCTATTTCATTCAATGGAAGTTAATGGTGAAAAATACAATCAGGAATGGCTGGTATACTCTCTAGCAACCGGTTGTGTTTACTGTTTTGTCTGCAAGCTCTTCTCAACATCATCAACAGCACTGGCTAGTGATGGGTTTAATAACCGGCAAAACCCTATTGGAATTCAAAATCATGAGAACTCTGAGGATCATAGAACAGCATTGCTTATGTATTTGATGAGGCAACGTGGGTTAACCTTGGAGTCATGCCTGGAGGAACAGATGAAAAAGGACCAAGAGTACTGGATGCATGTATTTGAATGTGTCATTGCAGTTGTGTGCACATTAGCAGAATGTGGATTAGCTTTTAGGTGAGGGGGAGGTAATGAAAAGTTTGGCTCATCACATAACAGGAACTTTCTTAACTTGACAGAACTCATTGCTAAGTTTGATCCATTTCTTGCTAACCATTTAAAACTTTATGGAAGCAGTGGATCTGGGAAGCCTTCATACGTGTCTAAAACAATATGTGATGAACTCATCCAGTATATGGGGAAAAAAGTAAGAGGATCTATTTTGGATAACTTAAGAAAAGCAAGATACTTCAGTCTGCCTGTTGACTCTACACCAGATCTTTTACATGTTGATCAACTAACTGTTATTGTAAGATATGTGTCACCCAATGATGGCTTTCCCATTGAATGCTTTCTAACTTTCCTTCAATTAGAAAAACATAGCGGTGAAAGTATGGCCAACATGGTGTTGGATTATCTAGGCAATGACTGCAAAATTGACTTCAGTAAGTGCAGAGGACACTCATATGATAATGCAGCCAACATGGCAGGAAGGTATAATGACATGCAGCAAAAACATCTAGAGAAAAATAAGTATGCTATATGCATTCCATGTGCTGGACATTCACTGAATCTTGTTGGGTGAGCTACAGTTGATTGCTGCCTAGATGCAGTAATTTTTTTTGCTGTTGTGCAACAAATGTACATATTCTTCTCTGCCTCTACAAAATTCTGGGCAGTGCTCAAACCATTTTTGGGTCCTGATTCCACAGTACCAAAACATCTCTCTGACACTAGGTGGGAAGCACATGCAAAGTCTACTTCAGCCATAGCTGAGAGTTATGATTCAATTATTGATGTTCTTACACATGTTCATACTGATGACAGTGAAAAAGGTGATACAAGGAGAGAAGCTGGCATTCTTCAGGAGAAAATGGAGGAATTAGAGTTTGCTTTCATGTTAGAACTTTGGGATCATTTGTTAGATCAGTTCCACAAAACCAGCAAGGCCCTACAGGATACACAGATATCCCTTAGTACATGTGCAAAGCTTTACACATCTCTCTCTCTTCTTGAAAGAAACCCAAGAAAATTTTGATGAAATTGAACTCAAAGCACAAGAAGATCTGCCTGATGTAGACTAGAAGTGTGTGAATAAAAGTAAAAGAATGAGAAAAAAAATCAAGTCAATGATGGTGATGCACTGTGACAGGGAACCCTAACCCTGTCACGAGGAAGAAGGTGCGCCCTTATAAGGCCAGAACCTTCTGGGCACGGAGGGCTGGTGAGGAAGGGGTTAACTGCTGAACTGGGACGGCTAGTCAGCTGACCAGAAGAGGCAGGGCTATAAAAAACCCTGGGTTGAACAGCAGTGAAGAGGTCAGCAGCCAAAGGGGAAGCAGCGCCCCAGAGAGCTCCAGGAAGAAGTTTGGGGAGTGGTCCACAGCAGGGAGGGGGAAGCTACGGAAGCCCCTGCGAGGTGACAACTGCATCCACAACCAGGACTGTAGCTGGCGGTGCGGAGCCAAGACTCGAAGAGAGTTCATGTAAGCTGACCCGCTGCATTCATTGAGCACGTGCAGTTATTATTATTTTGTTTTTGGGATTATTGAATAAGACCAGAGGTTTGAGTGAGGCTATAAGGGGACGGAGGAGGCCTCATTTTTGGGGACCCACTCCAGAGTGGGAGCCCCAGTGCCAGTGAGGGCACAGCTTTTGGGGGCACAGACCCCGGCACCAGTGAGGGCGCAGCTTTTGGGAGCACAGACCCCGGTACCAGTGAGGGCACAGCTTTTTGGGGGACAAAGCCCCAGGGCCAGTGAGGTGCAGAGGGAGACAGGGTTGTGGAGAACCCAAGTGCCGGTAAGGGTGCAGTTTTGGGACGATCTTAAAAAGACCAGGGAGGCCTGGTGTACCTGGGGGTGCAAGTGTATATTTTTTCTGTTGTTTGGACTGGTGGGGTCACACCCTGGTTTTGAACTTGCAGCCCCCTGGCTGTGGGACCAACGCCTGTGCCTCTGGGCCAGGGAGTAGTGTGCTCCAGAAGGGAGCAGAAAAGGGGGCCATGAACCTCTAGGCATTGGAAGGAAAAGCTAGAGCCTCAGAGTCAAACCCCGTTTAGTGGGTTTGGATGGGGAGGCCTAGCTAGAGAAAAGGGGCCAGGCCATCCTAGGAGAGACCCCAACATACCCAATATAATAGGCAGTCTCCCGCTCGCATAATAATTTCCATCAAGACGTGGCAGGAGAGATTAGGGCGGGACAGAAGACTTCCAAGAGGGCTCCAAGGGTGCCCCACGTAAGGCGCGGATGACCAGGAAGGTGGCGCTGGGGAGGGCGACCTGTTACATGCACCTAATACTGATGAAGCGCTTTCTCCAAAAGACAAGTTTTGAATGAAATTCTTTATTCCTGTGATGGATGCACTTGAAACCAACTTGAAGAAAAGAGCAGTCATATACGAAAATTTTGCCAAAAAAACTTCATTTTTGGTTGATTTAGATGCCTCAGAAAAACAGCTGTGTGAACCTGTAAAGCTTCTGATGAAAGACTATCCTTGTCAATGTTGATGTTAACCTCAGTGGAGAAATAAAGCACTTCCATGTTTATATCAAGCAATTTTTCAGATAAAGGAAATTTATGCCACCAGGACCTGTATCAAGTCATCATCCAAGATAAGATTCAGTTGGCTTTCCCTAATGTACAAGCAATATTGCGACTCTTTTTGAGTCTAATGGTAACAAACTGCTCAGGAGAAAGATCATTTTCATGGCTGAAAAAGATCAAGAATGAACTGCGAACAACAATGCTACAAGAAAAGCTGTCTGCACTAAGCATTATGTGCATAGAAAATGATAAACTTTGTAGCTTATCATTTGAGGACATCATCAATGACTTTTCTCTCCAAAAATCATTAAAAAAATGTTTTAAATTTTATGTGATGTGCAAACAGACATAGTACAGGTTGTATTGCTGTTCCCATTTAGTAAGTGCTGATCTGCGTAATTGCTCTTGTGTTGCTGTAGATTAAAGGTTTTCATATATGCTAATTAAGAAATCATAAAGTATTTTAGCTTGAAAGTATTTCATAATGCAAATAGGCTTATTGCAAGATATATGTTTTAGTTAGATTATTAGTTTTTCATTGCACCTTCCCCTATGTATATATGCAAATATAAAGCTTTAATATTTCTATTTTCATTGTCCTTTCTGTTAGAATAATACACTTTTTTCATAATGCTATGGAGCCTCTTTAAGCTTAATATAGCTTAGGGCCCCAGCATGTCATAATCCGGCCCTGTCTAGCACACAGCTCATAAGACATAAAAGAGATCAGTCTTGGGAGAAGCACATAAAGGAAGAGAGAGTGATTAACAAGCAACCAAAGCAGCACCTCTAAAAGGAAGAAAACCAGCAGTGTGGGGAGATGGGCTACTGGGTAGGCTGAATTTCAGGACAGAAAATCCTTTCCGCAAACATGGAAACCGTGGAAGCCAGAGCTGATTCCATCAACAGAACCATCTATAGAGAATAAATATACAAAGAAAGCTGTACCTTTGTTTTCTCATCTCCTTGCAGAGGGAGGAGGGAGAGCACAAGGAACAAATGAGAAACTGGGCATGTCTACACATGCATGAATGCGCTGTAATTACTGCACATTAAGTTTAGTACCTGTAACAACAGGTACTAAACTTAATGTGTAGTAACTGGCACTACTACGCAGTAGTGCCAGCACATGCCTTTTAAGTGGTGATAATGCTCAGTAGACTATTCCTACTGCTAATTAGCATGGCTTTTGCTGTGACGTGCTAATGCACAGTAAAATTATTCTACTGTGCATTTAGCATCTTGTGTAGACATGCCCACTGTTGCCAGGAATAATGCCTAAAGCACTTGAACAACTGAAAATGATGTCCCATTAAGGTGACCCCTTCAAAAGCTTGTGCTTCTCTGATCCAGTTAGACCCTATGGCACCATCCTACCCTGCCTGGTGCCATATAGAATAGGATTGTAGAGGATGCGGTCCATTTCTCATCCTAGCCAGAATCAGGGAGTTGAAGAGGGTATCACTACTTACATTGCAGAAATGGGAACTCTGGCATCATCTGCATCTAACTTCAGAAACATTTAAAGGATTCTCTAATTAGATAAATGGAGATATATGACTCCAGTTTGTACAAGAGACTGTTGAAAGAAACAGGTCTAATCCTAGAGGAATTCCTCCAACTCAAGGCGAGTTGAAGGGAAGCTCAAAGCAATGACAAGCACCAGTGCTGAACAGAGTCAAGTTAAGAAACTGAGAAATCAGGACAGTTGTAAGGACTGGTCCAGTGTGAAAAGCCCCACAAAAGGGGAAAAGGAGAAAAGCCCAGCCAATGGGGCAATGGTACAGTGGGTATGATGGGAAAACTACCTTATGTCTCAGTGTCACAGCTACCACAGGGGAAAAAAAGTATCAGGACAAGTGGTCATTAGGGATGTAGAGACTTTCAGTGAAGAGGAATGTATGTGCAGCACATGCTCATTGAGAGCTTCTGTATTTGCTAACGTGCCTGTAGAATACTCTCCAGCATTCTGCTCTCATGTTTGCAACTATGGTATTGGATCAGCAAGCAATTTGGTTGTAGCTAGATCATTAAGCCAGTGCCAGTAGAACCCCAAAACACCAGTAAACTGCATTCTCAAACTGGGGAAATGTGACCAGGTGCTGCTGATATATAATCAAACTATTCTGAGGCCAGTGAGCAAATGAAGGCTGTTGATAAGAAACTTACAAATCCAGACAGTTTAACTTCAGTAAACTCCAAGTGATGGGGCACAGGAGTACCATCCCTTTCAGGAAGTAGGACTATACAAACTATGGCTTTAAGTGTCAGAGAAAAGCAGAATTTCTTCAATATGGGAAAGGAGGAAGAACAGCCTCCTTGGCCTCATACTCCATCCTATGGAAATGGAAGAACATATTTTTGGAGGTAGATGTGTGAAGGGCAAACTGAAGTTAGAAATAGGCCCCCACATGCAGCATATGAGATTATACAACGTTCCATTAGTCCATTTTGGAATTGGCGAAAGAGGAGCTGGAAAACTCTTGTGGAGAAGAAGTATCCTTACAGCTATTGAAACTAGCCCAGAGTAGATCCACAGCCAAGTAATGCTGAAGTACCTTTAGGTAATGTGAGAATCTGCACGGACCCAAAGTCACTGAACAGAGCTTTGGAAGGTACTGCTAGCCATTACTGGCAACGGAGGTCATGTTAGTGCTATAGGGCAAAAGTGTTTACTGATGTCAAGACTGGGTTCTGATATGTTGAGCTATAGATGAGCTATCTAGCCACCCAACAGCCTTTGTCACTCATAAAAGTCAATCAAGCCCTACAATGTTCCACCATAAACTGATGTCCACACAGAGGAACTTCCAGTCTAGAAGAAACTAGTAGGCACTAAGGAAATGTTCAGATCAAAGGATGTGAAAGGAGTCCAGCATATTATAGGGCCAGCCAACTGTCTTCAGATTCTGTGTACTCCTAGCAGAAACCTGTACACCCTCAGGAAAGAACTCTGAGCCAGAAACAGAGGTATGATTTGCAAGGTCTGGCACATAATCTTCAGTTTGCACAGGACATTGCAGTAGCATTCAAACAATTCAGTGGCAAGAGGGAATTTTCAATAAGATGCTTTCCCTGGGTACCCACAAAGCAATGGAAGGGCAGAATTAGTGTAGAGACTGGAGGCAAAGGCAAAGTGAACAAGAAAGACCCCTTCCTGTTAGGGTTGGACCACTGCAACACCCCATCCCAGAGACTAGATAGCAGTGTGAGGACTGATGGTGTCAGGGGCTAAGCCTGTTCCCCAGGACAGCTAGTCTGCTACAACCCGACAGAGGAATGACACACAGGACACAAAGCAATTAATAAACCAGAAGCCAGGCAGGAAGCCAACTACAGTGTGTCACAACCCAAAGTTGTGATTTTTGTTTTGTGTGCGCTTTAGCACTGCTAAATTATTTTCCCGCTAAATTACAGCTTCTTTGCACGGTGGAGTTTTCTGCTGCAAAGGAGAACTCCGGTGCAACGGAGAATTTTCCCGCCAATTTATAGCTTTCTTTGCATGGTGCATTTCTTTTGCATCTCAGAAATGCACGGTGCAAAGGAGTTCCTGCCATTTGTATTTTAATTCGAGCCCCATTATTGGCTTGTGTTAAATTATGCACACGTGGCGGCTAGCAATTGGCTTGCTAGCCGTATAAAGAGCTTGGGTGGTTTCCGCCCAAGTTGGAGAGAAAGCAATTGGAGTCCGAGAGGGAGAGCGCGAAGATCTCTAAGCGCTGCAGATCCTTATGAACCGAACGCATTTCTTAAGAAGGCAACAGAGGTTTAAACAGCCTCTGGCCTCTCCCCGTCGCCAAGAGCAATCCTAGACGTATCCCTATCCTATATACTCAAGAACCAAACCCACGGAGCTTCGACAACTCCGTTGGGAAAGAATTGCCGAACCCGCGGAGCCTTAACAACTCCAGGGCCCAAGAACCGAATTTGTCATAGTCCTCCATCGAGGATTTAAGTGGAACTGAACCTGGGAAACTGTCCAGCCTACACCGCGACCATCTTGGGTGTAAGTAAATAATCTTTGAGTCAACCACTACGCCTCTGTGACTAATTCTAGCCCTTGCGTGCCTTGCCACCGCACGGTCCCTTCTGACCCCGCGTGCCCGGGCTGCTGGCCACAGCCCGCGTGCGCAAAGACG
>NW_005842017.1:1577635-1639078 GCF_000455745.1 Alligator sinensis
GGGCGGCTAGCAATTGGCTTGCTAGCCGTATAAAGAGCTTGGGTGGTTTCCGCCCAAGTTGGAGAGAAAGCAATTGGAGTCCGAGAGAGAGAGCGCGAAGATCTCTAAGCGCTGCAGATCCTTACGAACCCAACGCATTTCTTAAGAAGGCAACAGAGGTTTAAACAGCCTCTGGCCTCTCCCCGTCGCCGAGCGCAATCCTAGACATATCCCTATCCTATATACTCAAGAACCAAACCCACAGAGCTTCGACAACTCCGTTGGGAAAGAATTGCCGAACCCACGGAGCCTTAACAACTCCGGGGCCCAAGAACCAAATTTGTCGTAGTCCTCCAACGAGGATTTAAGCAGAGCTGAACCTGGGAAACTGTCCAGCCTACACCGCGACCATCTTGGGTGTAAGTAAATAATCTTTGAATCAACCACTACGCCTCTGTGACTAATTCTAGCCCTTGCGTGCCTTGCCGCCGCACGGTCCCTTCTGACCCCGCTTGCCCGGGCTGCTGGCCACAGCCCGTGTGCGCAAAGACGGGTCTGCATATCCCTCCCGGCTCGCACATGGCGACATGGATGGGATCGGGAGGCGGCCTGCACACAGTGAAGGAGTTAAGGACCTGAGGTGACTCTGCACAGGTGAGCAGATCAGGGCCATCACCGGGAGGAAGTCCCAGTGGATTGGTACATCAGTCCTGCAGATTGGTACATCTGTGGATTGGTACATCAGCCCTTTGGGGATTAAATTTCAAACCAGGAAGAGCCACAACATTTACTTATACCAATTGGATTGGATATTTTTTCCAGTTGATAAGTTTTGCATTTGCTTTTCTGACTGGCTGCCTTGATGTCACTTTGCTATCTGTCCTTTATTTATCCCTTCAATGCATCTGTTTGCCATGTTGTGTTTGTGGGTTTATCACTGCAATGCATCTGTTTGCCATGTTGTGTTTGTGGGGTTTTTGGCTTTGCTCACATAAGGTATAACCAAAAGGTTAATGTGATACCTTCTCCCCCTTTTGACAGACTTCAGTTCTCCAGCTAGCACTACTGACACCCAGCCATTGCTTTCCTGGAACAGGATACTCGGGGTCTGGGAGCAATGCTGCTTCAAGTAAAGAGAGTTTCGTTTCAGAAAAATGCTGAAACATGGTCCAGATTCTGTCCAACTTACATAACTCCCCCGCTGAACATCTGGACAGCATCTGAGCTTTATAAAAAATGGGCCCACAGACACAGAGATTTTTGACCTTCCTTCACTGGAAAAATAAAAGTACAGAGTGAAATGTCAAGGCGTATGAGAGTCTGCAACTGAGAGAGAGAGAAAGTGTACAGCATTTGTGAATTCACTCAAACAGAGATGCAACAGTCTGCCTCTGTTAACTGGACTGGAAGTTACAGAAGGACATTAAGGCAGTGGAACAAAGATAAATACAAGATACAAAATGCACACAAAAATTACAGCTGGTCAATATTTTTTGACCAAAACATTTCCCCATCAATATAGGCTGAGTGGATGGGCCAGAGGTCTTAGGAAATCCATAGTAGCAAAAGTGAAAATTGCAGGGCCTTAGTTTGTCAAACTGAGACTGGATCTCTTGCTGAAAGACATTTATTTGTTCAAACAGAAGTTATTGGCTCGATATAGTAACAAGCTGGTGGTGTTCTTAGGCCTTTGTTATATAGGAGAGCAGTCAGTAGACTCAGTTCTGTCTGTAAAAGTCTATGAAGAAAGTAAGTAAGAAGAAAGTCTTGAAGAAAGTAATGCCAGAGTTACAGCACCAATGTGGGAGTTACCAGATGAGAGAGTGCTTCCTCACAGATACTGGCTTCACAGTGTAGACATGAATTCTCCCTTGTCAATCTTGTCCCTATGGATCAGTCTTAGGCTGAGTGTTTAATCCACTGAGCTATTGCAGGTATTGCTCTGCATGAGGAAGGTTGGCCGAGGTAAAGGTCAGTAAAAATGAGGGACCAGAGGTGTTTGTAACGAGGTGTTTCATGCTTTAAATGGCTTGAGTACCAGACTCTGACTAGTAATAACTGTCTTTTGAGTGCCTTGGACTAACACCTCCTGGCAATCCCACTGCATCTGTATGACCTTGTTGGAAGCCAGGGAGGGAGGGTCCTTGTGCTGATACCATGGCTAAGGAACCTGCAATACTGTAGAAACTACTGCTCTTCCATTCATGGGGAAGAGATCAAGATGGCTCCAAGGGGGACTGATTCTGCTGAGGCCTTGGTAATGCACCAAACAGGTCTTCACAGGGATGCAAAATCTGTGAAAGGATGTAGGTAAAGCCCCAACTCCCAGTCCTAGTTTGCAGCTGAACATGACTCATCAATAGGTCAGAGTCTGTGAATGTGAGATCATGGCCTGTGGTTCATTCTAAAGAAGGAAAGGAGGGAACATTTGGTTTTAATAAGGGACAGTGGACAGTGTGTCTAAGCTGCCTGGTCCCTTAGGGCATAGGCCTGAGGGGGCGTCAGAATCCTGGGATCGTATTTTACAAGACTCCTTCCCATTAATAGGAAATAAACTTCAGTTGTCTGGACTGCAGAAAATATAATGGGACAGGAAAGTATGTGGATTTAAAGAGCTGCTCTTTGAAACCTGGCCTAGCTGCTGTCCTGTGACTTTATCTCAGTCTGCAAGTTGTGAACTTTTACTGCAGTTCATTCTGCTGCCTGGCGCCTAGTTGTTACTTGGGCAAATCTCATCTCTATGGCAGCTTATCTAATACGTGCACTATCCATATCCACTGAACTGTAAAAACTCCATGGCTCTGGCCTCTCCTCAGGAGCCTCCTTGGTGACCATCTCCAGGAGGATATTACTTGAACTGTTGCCTTGCCTCACCTCCTGCAGAAAGGATTGGAGACGGTGCTCTTCGAAGGAGCTGGAGTGGAAAGCTCCCTAGTACAGGCACCCTCATGGTCTCTCTGTGTGGCTTGACAGTGATGCTTTAGCAGAGGATGGAGGACCAAGCCTGTGATCACATGGGAGTGGGAGCAGCTGCCCATTGTGAGCAGTGACATACTTTGAGGACATCCCTTATCAGAGCAAGACCTGCACTGTGTCCAAGAATGGTTGCAAGCAGCAGGGCCATTGCCCCCTTCCATGCCTTCTCTCAGCACCAAAAGCCTGCTGGAGTGAACTGGCCAGCAGTGCTGGGCTAAATGAAACCAGCAAGGACTGTTGTCCCATCTACCACCAAACTGTTGTGGGAGATGGCAGCAAAAGCCTTATTACAAGGCTCTTCCCCACTATCCACAAGGTCACTATCCACAAGGCCATCATTTGCCATGGAAGAGAATCACCCTTTTTCCTAAGCAGGAAGAGAAGAAACAGGTCTTGTGTGTCCTGGCATTCACTGCTGCCCAGCAAGTTGTTGAGTATCCCAGTGGGCAGTGCATCATCTTTCCCCTTTCTAACAGATGTTTCCTATAGGTAATTATTACCTATAGCTGAGAATGCTGCCAGAGCTGCTCTTTGAACTCTAGTGACAGTAGTTCATCTTGTAACTATTAAGGCCAAATTCTGATAAAGACTCAACCAGGCAACGTTGCACTTCAGTGTAATGAACTACTGTGCTAGCTTTGTGCTAAATGAAAATGCTTTATCAACACCTACATTAATAGCATTATTGCAGTCATTGATGGTGCATCCATTGGAGAAATTCTTTAGCCAAAGTTTTCCTCTGAGTGTTATGTTATATTTTAAAGCATTTGTGGGTGCATAGCTTGAGAGCCACTTGTCTTGGGGGGGAAAAAAGACATAAAACAATTAGACAAGAGAAACTATTTTCTAGTAGAGAAAATATCAGACAAACTCAGGCCACATTTTTCAAACACAGGAGCATGAATTTAGATGCCCAGCCTAACATCTAGGTCTCTATATCAAAATGCTCCAATTGCCAGAGATGCTGAGAACTCTCATTTCCCATTACAGCCAAACCTAGCACTGGGTATTGCTACAACAAAGAGGCTCAGACATGAGAGCTGCAGTAGTGCTGGGAGCAGCAACATTACCTACAGCAAGATGACAGGCCCAACATCAATTTGTGTGTCCTTTTCCTAGGATTTGCTTTGAAGGTAGAGAAGGAAGGTCTAATAAGGGAACATTTGACAGCAGTCTTAGCATCCAAGATGAATGAGTGTGGGGAGGGATTTATTTTGCTTGCTTGCTTGTTTGAAGATAACAGGGAATAGGTTAGAGGTTTTAAAATTGGACAAAGAAATGTAGTTCTAGGCTTTCTATTCCCCCCTTCTCTATTCAGGTTTCCTGACTGTTGATATCAGGTTCTAACTGGACACATAGCCTTTATGTCTCTGCATTCCCATTTGTAAAAAAGGGCTAATGCCCTTCCCTAATATTCGAGGGGCATCTTGTAAAGATAAAGTCAACAATGTTTGTGAACCACTCAGTATTTTATAGTAATACGCACTGAAGAAAAGCCTGTGAGGAAATGAATGTGCATCTTCAAAGCAGGGTTTGAAGAATAGGAAATGAGCAAGGTCAGACAGGACACAGTGGCCAAGGACAGACATTACACATAAACCAGTTTAAGTAATCAGAAACTGGTTTAAACCTGTAACAGAACAGATGTTCAGTGCACATAAACCAGTTTGAAAATGGCTGAAACCAGTTAGTGATAAACCTGGTTGAATGTAGTATCAGACTTAACTAATTTGGGTCAAGCCAGTTTATGCAATGTCTGTCCCAGACCCCTTGCTGGTTTAAGATAAAGCAGACTCCCCCAGCATCCTCTCTAAGCTGGATGGGGCTCTCTGCTCCACAGCAGGGCTGGCCCCTCCCCTCTGCTCCCTGGCTGCAGCTCCACTGGAGACATGCAGGCTGCTCCCTACCCTCCCCCCACTCCCTGCTAAGCAGGAATTCTCCCCTCCCCTCTGCCTTCCTGAAAGGTATCTGTGTATTAGCTAGTAGACCACGTACTGGCTCACTGGTCCCTGCTATGACAAAGGCAGGGACCAGAGGTACCTTCAACAGGTAGCTGGTAATGCCCCTCTGTTGTTTTCTTAATGGGGTGCTAAACACTGAGTTATGGTTGATAAACACTGTTATCAATTCCCTGCTGGGCTAATCAGTGTCCTGCCTGCCTCTGCCCTTCCCAGCTCAGAGCTGTGAAAGGGAAGGGAAGGCTGGTCTAGCTTTCCCCGGCTTCTAGCCTGAGCCACTGCAGGCATGTGCTTGCATTTCTGGAATGAAAAGGGAATGTCTATTCACCTCCAAATTGGTTCAAGCTTTGCAGGTTAGACTAACCTGCAAATATTGAATCAATTCAGACTTTTTGAATGTCTGTCTCTAGCCAGTGAGGAGGGAGGAGAAAGTATTGAATGTCCGCTAATTTAGTGATTACCATCTATCTGCGCACCGAATGAAACAGGGTCCTGTAGAAACAACAGCAGGGGATCATATAATTAAAGACCATCTGGCTACTGAGTCTGCTTTTGCTGGGCCCCTGTCTCTGCCCTTCCTGGGTGCTGGGGCCCCTGGTCCCCAGCTTTGTCTTGCTCTAGGCTTTGGGCCCTCTGGCCCCCCAAGCTCTGCTTTGAGCTTGAACCCTGGTGGGGCTCAAGGCAGTAACATGTCCCTCAGGCACTAATGGGATCACCAAACCATCCTTTAGTCCCTTCTACAAACCACCAGGTAACACAAACCAAAACAGCCCACCAGCTATAACTTAATTCTCTAGTGCACTGGCTATCCAAAATCCCCCATCCATATTCCCTGCCAGTTTCATTCCCTGCCAGCCATCAGCTCATCACTGGCCTCTATCCAGAATAGCAGGATCTCTATCAGGCTTTCCTCAGCCAGCAACTTACTGCAGGGCTCCTTCTCCTTCAGCCTCCAGGGCCAGCCAACCCCTCCTGGCCTAGGGCCAGTTTTTATATATCTCCCTGCACCTGCCCCATGGCTCCCTGAACTGCTGCAGGTGTTTCCTGATTCAGCTTGCTGGCTCAGCCTCAGGATGACTTACTGCTGCTGTAGTGCTCCTGTGCAAGATTCTAGTCCCTGATGTTGCTCCCACCACTAACTTCGTGGTGAGTGCTTACTTAGGTCCCTTCCATCATCAACTCTGTTCACAGGGGCTTGCTCCCCCATCTCAGTAACGGGGCAGGGGCCCTATCACAAGGAGGCCAAATTAAAGTTGTATAAGCCACCTGAATTCTAGCAGATCCTAACCTGAGTGCTAGATGTTGAAAATGTCATATTCTTTTAACATCAGTGTTCATGTGTACAATAATAAAGGACCAATATATCTCTGAAATACACAATTTGCTGAATTTCTAAATCTAGGAAATTCATCAGTGCCCATTTCATGATCAATAAGCAATGGTTCCTTTCTCTGTTATTCATATAGAAAGTTCATGTAGAAAGTTCCTGTGCATATCTACAGATAATCCTAGGTCTCACAAGATCCCACAGGATATCTTGTGAGTTAGCCACATTTTCCACTGAGCAACTCTTAGCACAAGTTCTGAAACTGCTGGGCTTGCCCATCTCCTGGGCTAAGTACAGACAGTCAAAAATCCAAGGTTGAATCAATTCGGTTTTTGCAGGTTAGTCTAAACTGCACAGATTAAATTGAAACAGAAGTGAACAGATATTTACCTTTGATTCATGAAATGCAGCCATATGCCTGCAATGGCTCAGGCCAGAAACTGTGGGGAAAGGAGGGTGCTAGAGCATGGCTCTCTGGCTGTGTGTTCACTTCCTCTTCCTGCTGCCCCTGAGGTCTCTGGGATTTGCAGTCCAGAATTACAGCTACAGGACTCTTCACGGTTGCTCATCACTTACTCCTCCTGCTTCCAGGTACCTCTGGGACTTGCAGTCCACAGTTGCAGCCAGCATCAAATTTGAGCAGGTGAAGGAGTGTTTACCCCCCTCCCTGGCCCCAGACCCAAGCCGGGGTTTTCAGGGGCGGGGGGCAGTTCCCCCCTAGAGACTAAGCTGCATCTGCAGCTGGACTTGCCCCCCGCCAGCCAGCCCTTACTGCCCCAGCTGGGGAGCAGAGGGGCAGGGCCAGCCCTGCTCTCTGGAGCATACAGCCCAGCTTAGGGCTGCAAAGCATGCTGGGGGACTGTGATTTAAGTTGAACCATGAAGGGGTCTGGGATAGAAGTTTCTTAAACCAGTTTGACCCAATATCAGTTAAGTCTGATACTGTATTCAACCAGGTTTATCTTAAACCAGTTTCAGCCATTTTTAAACTGGTTTATGTGCACTGAGCTTCTGTTCTGTTACAAGTTTAAACCAGTTTCTGATCACTTAAACCAGTTTATGTGGAACTTCTGTTCCTAGCCCTGGTGTTAAACTTAGACACAGACAATTTCCAGCAGGGCTGTGGAAAACAATTTATTTGGACAAACTTTTGAAGTGAACACATTTCAGTAAAACACAGGCATAAAATAAAACTAGCTGGTAAAATGGATCTTGATTACAAAGTAAAATGAATAGCAACACTGATGCCATGTAATCAATGCCATTTCTTTTAGAAGCACATAATTTCATAGCAAGAGCACCATTGGAAACACTGAATGAAACCTCACCATATCTTCAGCATGGTCTTAGAAATTACTGTGTAAACATAAAGGGCAGACATCACCCAGGTAGGGATAGCACCTTTGCTTGCTAGTATATCTTAGAGCCTGATCCAAAGTCCCCTACAGATAAAATGGATCTCTCCATAGACTTCAGCGGTCCCTGAATTAGGCCCTAAATCAGTATATACTGTATTGAGTGGGACTTTTAAAAAATGTCTAGGCTCTTAGGTGCCTACAGAGTTCAATGGAACTCTTATAGAGTTAAGCATCTCTCTGCTCCTTCTCTAGGTTTAAGAGGTAAGTGCCTAGGCACTTCTGAAAGTCCTGTTAAATGGGCCTTGACAGATTTTCTGAAGAATAATTTTGAAAATAACCCACATCAACAGATCATTTGTGGGGTCACTTTTTTCGTTGTGTGAGTGAGAATAGTCGGAAGAAGTGTCTTTAAGAAGTTTTTCACTATTGTCCCCTATTGTTATTCTCCGGTTTTTGTTCAAATGTAGTGGGGCCAATTTAATTGGATTTCTACCCACCCATTTCCAAGGGGGTGAATGGAAACCCAGCCAGTGCCAAAATGCACTCCATTACCTCCATTCCTGCCCTGGGAAATATGGATGGGCCACATTGTACTGAATCCCATGGCACTGGAAGTCATTTACGCTTTGCATCTGACTCTGGCACCCCGCTGCTGAGGGCAGTTTTGAAGGTCCTTCTCCCTGCACCAGTTAGAGACATGAAGCAAACCTCCCAGTTGTGACAAAAATCCCCTTCCCCTCCCTTCTTGCACAATGCTTACCAAAGACATGGTGGCTTGCTTTGGCAAGTTTCACTCTCAAAATGATGTTGGGTTAAAAACATTGTGACCTGATCATCTTTAATTTGGAGAAGAAAAAAATTAATAATATACAGAAAGAGGGTTGATCAACCTTGCGAAGTCAGGTAAATTCATAGTGGTATTAGTCTCATCAGTCTAATTTGCACCTAAAAACAGAGAAATGCAAGAACAGTATATGTTCTGAGGCTTGTAGCTGGGATGAACCCTATGCGTGTCTGCTGTGGGTGGCAGAGGGAGGAAGTTGCAAGGTGGGTGGGAACTTCCATATTCAGGGGAATGAACATACAAGGGATAAAATTAAAGCTCCAAAGCAAGGGAGAAGGGGTAGTGCACAGACAGACCCTGGTATTATGGCTTTTCCTGGAAACACAAGTTCATCAGGTTGATCAAGAGTATTGCTAACTTTTTCATTCTTAAGAGAAATAAAGCATATGTAGCCTGACACTTTCAGACCGGTGGAGGGGCATTCTGCAATTCAGTCAACAGCTATCTTCCTGGAGACTGTTTGGTAGAAGACACCACGCAGCAGGGAATGGTAGTCAGGTACTCTGAAGAGATGGCGCTCCCCATAGCTCATATCATAAACTCTGCTCTTCCCAGTGACAAGGGCGCGGATGTTTGGCTCATTGACTTGGTTGCCCACTGCTAGCACATAGATCTCAAGGCCTTGATTCAGAGCATCTTGCACTGCCTTCTCTATGTCTGTTTCTTTGATCCCTTGGGAGTTACCATCCGAGAAGATCAGGACATTCTTCTTGACACCAGACGGGGAAGTCTGCTGATATACACTGGTGACATACCTGATGGCTGCATTGACATCTGTGGCGTCGTTCATGTACTGCATTTTATCAACAGCATCGGCAATCACTGTGTAGTTCTGTGAGAACTCCACCTCGTTTTTCTGCTGTCCTTTACCACTGTACTGAACAACTGAGACACGCACTGTGTCACCCAAACCCTTTTTTGCCAACAGGAACCTCTCTGCCAGCCGCTTCACAAACGACTTGGAGGTCTCAAAGTTCTTACTCCCAACACTGGTGGAGCCATCCACCAGGAGCGTGATATCAGCTGAACCTGCAAAAATGACTGTGCAGAGAAAGGTCCATTGTTATTTACTCTCTTCAGATGATCCTTCTCCCCACCACAGCCCAGTGCATGCAGTGGTCACCTCTCAGGCTTCCTGTTTCTGAATGTCCTAAGAAATTTATTCTCTGATTATTTTACAGTTCTCTGTAAGCCTCCTTTCATAGTTGATCTTGTCCTTTTACCTCTCCATGCTCCCTGGAGGACTGGACTCCTGGACATTTTTTTGGCTTGAAAAATCTATTAGCCCTTATAATTTAACACACCAGGTTGATTTACTTGACTTTGGGCTGTCTTTTGAGCTAAAGATGTGTACACTTTCTAAGACTGTATTTTATTTGTTTCAATTATATTTCATAGTTGGCTTAAGAATGCTATCTGCCTAATTTTTGACTTCCAAGTGATTTTGACAAAATTCCACATGTTTTTTTTTAATGTCCATTTCTAAAGTTTACTGTTAGCCTGCTAAATTTATGTGCTTTTCCCTCCTCAGAGAATTATGAAGTTAATGTTGCTTTGATCACTGTGATTTAGTCATTGAAATATAATTACTTGTTTGAACCAACTTGTCTGCATCACTAGAAAGTGACCGGCCAATGGTCTGTAGCTATGCTGTAGGCAACCTGTTCTGACTTGCCTTATTCTGGCCCTCTCATGTTCATTGGCTGATATGTATGCATCATGCTGAAGTTCTCCCATTGCTGCTGTCATTCTAAACTTGGTTGCCTCTGTCCAATACTACAACACTGTTCAATACTATTCAATAGTAGAGCCCAGCAAATATATTAATTAGTCTGAGACTCAGGATTTGTACCCATGCAGGTCCTATTGGGTGGTCCTTTCTCTTCAGAAACGCTCTCTCAGATTCCCTGGATTCCAGCAGAGGTAACATTACTCCCACACCTCTGCTTTCCAACCTGCCCCCCTGCCTCTGATGCATTTCATTCACAGTAAGTACTCACTTGGGCAGGTGTAGTCTGGACATTTCTTTTCTGTAAAAGAAATGGAGCAAAACACATCATATTAAATGACATCACTCACTCAGAAAATTTCCTGTCTTGGTCTACCTTGCTGGATATGAGACAGATGGCTTGTTGGTGGTACCCCGAGAGCAAAAGGCAGGGAGCCTGATCATAAAAAACTATTCAAAATGGTGCTACTTGGCATTAGTCACTAAAACAGATATGTGACACTCCCTGCTGCCCTTTGGTGACCAATAAACACAGTAGTGCTGACACTGTGGAATGCCAGCACCATTAACCAGGTCTTATTGCACAAACCCATGTTGCTATACCATTGAATGACTCAAGGTATATCTCTGAATACCAGTGTTACATGCTTCAGTTCATCTGCTCAAATGTCACCCTTGTAAAAAATGGAGACATATGAAAAAAGGTGTGTGTGTGTAGTGGGGAAGGGTGCCAGTCAGTAGAAAAAGTAGGCTTCTACTGACTGGCACCCTTCCCCCCACCCCCCCATACGCACACCTTTTTTCAGATGTCTCCTGGCTTTACTGCTTCTGAAGTTATTTCTACGTGGCAATAAGTAAGCTTCACAGGCAGCAAAGCCAGGATGGCCTTGGCATGGCCTAGGGATAGTACCATGCTGCAATGTACATCTCCTTGTGTTCCAAAAGGAATGGGACTGCATTCCAGGCATTGTCCATGCCATCCAATGATGAGGTCCGGACACGCACCTGTAGGGCTATGATGTACTAACAGACATTGTCAGTAGACTTTGTTCCTGAAACTTAGAATGGGGCAGCCAACCTAGCTCGTCCTGCCCTGGCTGTGGAAAACCAACTCTCTCTCCTTTCTCCTCTACAAGACGGGCTCCATATCACAGGGTGGGCTTGGTCCTTACAGCAAAGGCAAGGGAAATGGTAGAATCCCTTCATTCATTCAAATCAGGGCTGAACTTTTATCCTGACTTTAGAGCGCACCATGTCTGACATTATGGCACTAACTGAGAACATAATCATCTGGGATGCCATCAGGGCCACTCCCACTCCAAATCATCAGTCAGGCTAGGTCAGCCACTCTCCTGGCTCATGTTTCTTGTTGCCCCTGCTGCACTCCCAGTTCTGAGGCACCAGCCCAGAGCCAAAGCTTAGCTGACTTCAACTATCCCCAGAAAGACACACGATGTAACCTACCTTTACAGACATGTGCGGTGACGTTTTGCAGGAAACTGTCTTCTAACAGTTCAGCATAGTTGTCTCTTTGAACAGATAGTCCTGGTTTCTGGGATGTGCCTTGACAAGAAATTACCCCTAACTGCTCAGAGTTAGGGGGCGTGCGGAAAATATCACCAATCCCAAGAGAAACCACCTGCAAGACAAGGATAACTTGTTGTGGTATTCCAACCTGTTGGTTATGCCTGGTTATTTATTCAGACCCTAGTAGTGCCTAAAGAGTGCAGATAAGAACTGGGCTCATATGGTGCTAAGTGCTTTATGAAAACAGATGCAGCCCCTGACTTGAAAATGTTTTGGTCTAAGACGACATGTATGGAGGGAAAAGAAGAAGGGCAGAATCAGAAGATGGAGATCATGTGTAGGCCTGAAGCCACAGTCTCTCATTAATGAACAATTGCTCCCCAGTAATACCAACACCAGCTCCTCGTGCTCTTTGGATGTACGTGTATATGAATGTGGGGGAAAGCTCACTCTGCCTCGGGCCAGACTGTCGCCATTGCTCAGAACCAGCCTGCCCCCTTGCACTGTGGAAACTCTCATGCTTCACATTTCCTGACTGATAAGGCAAAAAGGGCTGCCTAGGTCCAGGCCCGGACAATCCTCTTTCCCATTACCTGGGTGACATCACAGAGCGAGGAGAGTGGGGCGGTGTCGCGCAGAGTGTCTGACCGGCCATCTGTGATGACGATGGCAACCCTCCTTTCTGAGGCAAACCGTCGCAGCAGGTTATCCTTGGTGAACTGCAGGGCTTCTCCAGTGTAGGTCCCACCAGCTATCCACCTCAGGTTCTTCACAGCTCTGCAAGCACAACAGCAAATAAGGCTCAGACTGAATGGCTCCGGTTCCCAGATGGTCCTCAGCTGCGAATGTCATAGAAGTCAAATGTCTTCATGGCTTGAGCGAGTGCTGTGGCTGAAACGTTTGTAGTGTGGGACAGGAAGAGTTACTTCCTGGCCATATCATTAGCAAAGAAAGAATCCTCTTCACAGAGAACAAGGATTGTTCTGGCTTACAGTTTGCCAGCAAATCTGAGAGCCACTCTCAGTTAATTTTGTGGGTGAGAGCCAGGGACTTGGGCATTACATGCATGCACATGCCAGGGACCCATGAAGCTTGAATCCTGGTTCCACAACTGGTCAAATTCAGGTACCCGATTAGTTAAGTTGCAGGAGCTTCTACTAGCATAAGTTGCAGGCTTAGCTTCTACTGGCATAACAAATAACATGTACAATGGTAGAGTGGCTGTGGCAAATGCATGCTGGTGTATTCAATGATACTATGTCACATACAGTACTTAGTATCACACAACAATTGAGTATCTATGGGCATGGCTGCCACTCGAGACTCAGACAAGCTGTCAAAGAGGGTTCTGACTGGATATGCTGCTAAATGGGGCTGCAGTGAGCAGTGCAGAGATATGCCATAGACGGGACTATGCCCACTCAAAGGAAATAATATGCCACCCACTGTCAATCTTGTACTTTGGAAGAGCCCCTCCCCATCTCCTCTGGCTCACTGGGGACAGAGGTAAGAGCCTACTGTCACAATCACAGTAGCATAACTGTCCTGGTGTGTATTGCCATAGGGCAGCCTGTTGCTGCTGCTTTCCAGAGAGGAGCCCTATAGAGCACAGGCCAGAAGGAAAAGGCAGAGCACAGGAACATATGTGATTATGCCCTGCCAGTTCGTGTAGCAGAGCAGTCTCTGCAATCCTTTCCCCTGCTGCTTCAGAGTTATACCCCACAAAGATGGGCCTGGGCATCTATATGTTACTTGCACCATGGGGAATCCACAGGGATGCCAATATAACGGAGGCTGCACTTGTTGCCTTGTAGATACCCTTCATGCTGTGCCCCTTACCCCTTTTAAGGAATTCTCAGGGGCAGTCAGAGTTTGGGGGAGCAGCCGGGGAGCATGGGGCTGGTGTAGAGGCCCAGTGCCTTTCATGGAGACAGTCTGAGGAGCACCTTAGCTCTCTGGACTGAACCTAGTGCTCTGAGGTTTGAGGGGACAAATCCCGTCCAATATCCCCCAAGAAGAGTCTGGAAAGATCCTGCAGCTCTTGGCGCCTCTATTGGCTTCATACCAAAAACCCAGTTTGGCTGATGGTTGCTGTCACCTCCCACCCATTTGAATTCCATGAGTGCCTCCAGTAAGATTAAGTCAAGCAGACCCTGCATCTACTGCCACTTTCAAGCTAACTATGCTGTGGAAGCCATCCAAGTGAGGCGAGTGGGGAGGGTATCTAGCAGGCAGGGCACCTTTGCAAGCTGGAACTCAAGATTCTCCATGATTTCAGCTAGTTTGGTGAAAGCCACCAAACCAGTATCATATGAGTGATTGCATTGCGACTGGCAATCAAGGATGTTTCAAAGGAAGATGACATGGTGAGATCCCCTCTGATGCCCAGACTACGTGGCTGATTGTTAATCCCATCCCTCACACCTCACCAGCACCTTGAACTGGTTTTGGTGTGGTGCTGGGGCTGGGACTGACAATCAGCTGATTTTCAGTCCCACCCCCAGCATGCATGAGAGCTGGTTCAAACCTCTGGTGCAGTGCAGTGGAACTGACAATCAGCAAGTTTTTGGTTTTTCCAACCCAGGGTTTGCACCAGAGTCTTCAGCCTACTAAGTGTCCTGGGTGATGTGGCCCTTCATGATTGGAACATGACTAGGCCTCCATGAGAGTGAAAATTAAAGGAAACAATGCCAGATTGTTTCCCAAATCAAGATAAAGACACTTGGTTTTACCACAGGAGGCCTAGCAAAGATAGGAGCTGATGAGGATGGGAACCCATGCTGCTTCTTTTCATAAGGTGAAGCAGGGGTCAAGCTGAATCATGCCCCTCTGGTCTGTAAGATTACATGTTGATCTCTTGAATCTTCTGTGGGGATTGAGCCTTCCCCATGTACCAATTTTGGGCAATGGCTGCAATGTGCAAACAATAAGATGCAATTTGCGAGTCATTGATATTAGGGCTGTGCGAAACGGCGCTGTTCCGTTTTGCCTTCAGTTTTGATGGTTCGAGGGAACAGCATTCCATTTTGAATTTCATTTTGATTCAAAACAGCTGTTCCTTTCTGTTCCATCAAAACAGAAAGGCTCGTTCAACGTTGTTTCAACGTTTTGCTGGGGATGGGAAGGCAGCCCAGCTGCTAGAAGGAGGTACTTCCCGTACCGTGCCGGATCTTGCGCTGGACTGACTTCCCATCCCCAGAGCTATGGTTGAAATATTTCGACTTTCAAAACATTTCGACTAGCCTTGTTTTGTTTTGAGGCTATTTCGACAACCTTTGTTTCATTTTGATTTTGCAGTTTCAACCTCAAAATGAGTTGAAACCGTGTCGAAACAAAATGGCCAGCAAAATTTCACGCAGCCCTAATCGATATGCACTTTTAGAGTGCTCAGCAGTCTCTACGCTGTCACGACTCATCAATCCAGAGGCACAAGCAGCGTTATATGCAGATACATAACCACTCAAATAGGGCACATAGTTGACCTCCGATGGACATGCAGCTACTCAATCTATAGACTTACTGCTTCAAGGTTCCAATGTTGTCAATGTTGGCATCACCCATTGCCACCAACTCTTGGGTGTTGTCATGGCTGTACTGCACAACGCCCACACGTGATTCCCCAGCCTCAAACTGTTGAACAATGGTTGGAAACAAAATGGAAGTTCTTGAGCCAAATGTTAGTAAGAAGGCAACATATCCCCTGGGGCTGGCATGGGACCCTGAGGAGTCCAGAAAAAATCCAACCTGTAACTCATTTTGTGCCTGTGATGCCTAGATCTGCTTGCGAAGTCCTAGAGTTTGTCACTGAATGAGCATGAACGAAGGAAGGGCCTCACAAGCAGGCTCATACCCTTCTGGGAGAATAGAGGGCTTGTTTCTGTAGTCCTAGGTCTATACTTCTTTAAGTATTCAGTGGTAATCCCTTCCAATCCTCCTCCATTTTGGCCAAGTTGGGCTCAGTGTGAGTAAGAGATGAAGGTAGGGAAAAGTGTCTTTAAACCACCTCTGTGCTTCCTCTAATTGTAGTCTGCCCTTGTCATACCTTAGAGCAACTTTGGATAGGATTTGGATTACTTTGCCAGGGCGCTGCAGCAGCTAAGACATTTTCAGAGAAACTTATTTTCTGTCAAAGATTAAGTGCTTCTGGGAAACATACCCATTCTTATAATATATTCTTAGGCCTATAATGGCATTTCCAGAATAGCTAACATCTCAGTGGCTAGGGCACTCACCTATTGTACTAGACACAGGCCTTGTACTGGGGTCCCCTGACTTAGAGCAGAGATATGAACCTGCATTTTCCAGACAAGTCCTCTAATCCATAAGCAATAGAGTGATCCTCTGTCTCTGGTCATATTTAGTTACAAGTCTAAATATTTAATTACTGGCACATAGGTGAACAGCTCCAAAAGGTGAGAGAAGTGCAGAATGATACTATTGCCTAGTGGCTCGCATGCTCATCTGGGACTGGGTTCTAGCCTATGTTTCAAACCGGGCAGAATGAGAGCTCAAACTTGGGTCTCTCACATCCTAGGTGGGGTCTGTATACAGTCTGATATTGGCATCCTTCTGGCATGGGTCTCTCTCTCTCTCTGCCTCTCCTTCCCCCACTCCCCCCATTATTTCAAAAGGCCTTGTCTCTGAACCAGCAGAGAATGAAAACAATGGTCATGACCCCCAACATCTTCTACAAAGTAGAATGATTGTCATCTGGCCAGCCCTACCTGTAAAGCCTTCCCCATTCTGGACACAATACACGTTGGTGGCATGCAAAAAGCTCACCTTTACACGTTCATCTTTACTCAGCCTGTCAATGACTTTAATGATGAAATCCTTGGCAATTTGGAAGTTTTGCGAGCCAATACTCTCTGAACTGTCCAATACGAAAAGAAGATCGATAGGGCCGCATGTGCACTCTGCAGCAAGGAACAAGGTGAGAGGGGTTAGTTTTATACGCCTTAGCCATTTTAATATAGCATAATATTTTGCAGTATAGATTACACAACCAAGCAGAGGACTCTGCTGCATCCATAAGGATGTGTTTGCCTTGCTGCTACAGAAGATGCGACACAAAAGAAAGCACTGAAATCACTGAACATATATTTGGAGATTTATTTAGCTCTTTTTCCTGTTGATTACTCGAAAGCCTGTTCTGACCCTTCTGTGCCTTACACATTATGTAAAATAGACATAGCATTTTAAAAAAGGACAAGGGTCTACAAAACTCCTCTAATCAGGTTTAAAAAGAATCTTATCTAAAGGCTCCTCATTTCTTTCCAAAAGAGACAAAGGTGAGGCTGGTATGCTGCAAGCATAGGCTAATAAGCCAACTCAGCTAGAAAATGACTGTGCCATCTGGGTTTGATGAAGCAGCGCAGTTTTCCCTGGGCAGTACCCCAATGCCTTTGGATTCTTACCCAGTCCATCAAGACTTTATGGGAAGTTAAATTGCAACTCTCTCCTCCCTGCAGGGTTTGGGAGTTGAAGGTAGCTCTGGATTTAAAACATGTCCAGTGCTTGATTCGCTTGCAAGTACAGAAAGGGTGGGAAATGATTTCCTAACGATTGTTGGCATGGGTCAGTTGGATGCTTATTTTCCTCCAGCCAGCAAATATATGTGCAAGGCCTTGCAGCCTTCCAAATATTGTCCTGCCCCCTCCCTTCCAAGCTTTTCCTAATTTAGTTCATCCTTGGTTCTTTTTTTTCTGTGTTCTCACAGCTCATTCCATACTACAAGATTTCATTGCCTAGCTAGTGATTGTGGGTACAGGAAGGAAGGTGGGTTGGAAACAAGCAAAAGAACTAGCAAAACCTTCTTAAAACATTTGTAAAATGACACTTACCACAGCAAGCTGGAGGAGAAAGGAAAGAAAGAGAGAGGATGTTTAAACATAACATACTGCATGTTTTCTCCCACAATAATTCAGACTGCCTGTAGTACAGTATTACAGCATGAGGGATTTGCACAGTTGAAGCATTTCTCCTTCAAGGAGAAATATCTCACATTTGATATATTTAAAAAGGGCTCCAAGGTTCAGACCCTGGATGTTCAGTATCTATCCTCAGTGCAGGCTTATGAAGGAATCAGACAAAATGGGTTATAATGTATAGGTCGAAAGGCTCTGTCATGTATGTGTAGAGTATACATTACATGACATAGTAGCACAGCAAAATATCTCCCAGGGAGTATCCAAATGTGTATGCAGCTCAGTGGACTGGGCAATCATTTTCTAAAGGAAATACATTTTGGAAGAGATGGTGTACCTCTTTGGGATGAATACAAGCTGGGAAATGCTCATTCTAACAAAACAATAATATATTGTCAGAATGCACTGAAACCTTTTCTAAATATGATCTCTTTATCACATTCTGCAGTTTAGTGTGCATTAGGTAGTAGGAGGTTTGAAACAATATATGTAGCCACATTCTATTCTTAGGCATATTGATTTATTACTTTTTAAATATAAATATAGGATAAACCCAGAAAGGTTAAGTAAATTACATGGCAGACCAGTTTCAGCTCCCCAAATACTGTGAATCCCCTGGCAATTCATTAATGTCTGCTGACCATGATTCCTTAGCACCATATGTATGGAAAGCAGCATTACCTTCCCTCAATCACAAGTATACAAAATTACACTGGCTGCTCATAGAGATCATAGAAAATTAGGGTTGGAAGGGACCTTAGGAGATCATCTAGTCCTTTTGCTCAAAGGAGGACTGTCCCCAACTATGTCATCATCCAAGGCTTTGTCTAGCTGGGTCTTAAAATCCTCCAAGGACTGAGATTCCACCACCTCTCTGGATAACTTGTTCCAGATGTTAAAATCCTTTTAGCGGTGAAAAATATTTAGGGCTTGATTTTCAAGAGTCAGCTGAAAAATTGTACAAAAAACTGCATGAGCAGCTGTGCATGTAATTGACTGTACAATTACCATGAATTAACAAATCCGGTATGCATATGCAATTCTGGAATTTATGTACGTCTAACTGGGAGGTGCAAATGCAAATTAATGATTTGTGCATGCAAGTGCAGCAATTAAGCATGTTCATTCCCCAGCCTTTGCATGTGTGATATTAAAATTAAGTTCTGAAAGCTGGGGTCCAGAGCTTGGCTTACAGCTGCTTTGCCAGCTGCAAAGCTGAGCTGCAATGCCTCAATCAGATGGCATATTGGATGGGAACCACACCCGGTTCTATGTCTCTGAACCACTGGCAGCGACTGGCAGTTCTACATTTCATTGTGGGCTGAAAATAGGCTACAACAGGGACTTCCAGTTATTTTAGATGACTCATTTAATGAGGAAATGATTTACCATTAGCAAGTAATATTTCCCTCCACCCCAAGAGAAGAAAGTGCATGAAAATAAGGATGCCTTACCACCTCAAGTGCTATTTCAATATAGTTGATCTGACGCTAGCACAGAGCTGTTCTCTGCAGCACACTGGCATGGGCCTAAGGGCATCATGACTGTCTGTTTGTCACAATGCAATATGACTCTTCTCGCACTCAGGCTTAGAGCACTGAACAAATTTTCCCAAGCCAGAGAGTTTGGTCCACCTACACAGAGCCAAGCAAAGCAGCCAGCTTCTGCTCTAGGGGTGCGTCCAGACAGAGTGCGGTCATGTGGTATGTGGTGCTGCAAACACATTTCCAGTGCCACATACCGCACAGTTCAGAGTTCTCTGCACTGCAAGGGCATGCCACCCAACCATGCGCTGCTCTGCTTTTTTTTCCATGTTTTTTTTTTGACCCCTGGATATCCAGGGGTCAAAAAAAATTTTCAGAAAAAAAACCCCTGAAGCAGTGCACACTTGGGTGGCATGTGCTGCTAAAAAGCAGAGCTGGGCCGCTCAGAGCCACATTGCAGCTGGTGGCCAGCATCTGCCCGGCAGAATCACCATGGTTGCAGGTCTAGGAGGCCCCCAGGACTGCAGGTAAGGCTGCTGGGGCCAGCACAGTGCTGGCCCCAGCCTTCCCTATGCCACCCAGGGCAACTTACTGGGTGCCAAAGTGCACGTGGCACAGGCGTTCCCCAGGGACAAGAAGTGGTGGTGCAAGGTATACCATCACTACTTATCACCAGAGAACCAAATGTCCATGCACATCTGGAGATGCCCTAGGAGTCGTATTGTAGAAGAATGGCAGGCCTTTGTCCGTGAACAATTTAATGCCAGAATATTAAAAAAAAAATTCTCTTTTTTCCTTTTCCAGACCCAGCAAACCCAGGCTCTTTCTGTAGTGTCATCAGTTCTCAAAAGGGCTTTTATTGCATAACCCAAAGGATATTTCTAGCTCATAGTCTTTTGGGTGGCTAGGCTATATGTGCTAACTAGTTTAACAAATTGACAGGCATAGAGCAAAGGAACACATACTCACAGCACATTTTCATTATGATGTCTAAAATTTCACATTCCTAAAAACAAAGAAAAAAAAGTTGAATGGCCAAGAAAAGACTTCCTCATTCCCTAGGCCTAACAAGAGAGGAATTGCTATCCAGTAAGCATTGGTGTCTCCAGAGTTGGGCATTGTTTTCTCAAAATTCAATCCTAGGAAAGCTGGAAACGGGGATTAGATTTGAATACAAATGTCACAAAGAACAGTACTAAACCCACAGCAGGTGAGAGCCAGTACTTTGCTGAAAACTGGTAAAACCTGTTGCTATGGCCATCCATGGCAGCTTCCATCCTGCTTTAAATGCAGGAGCACTAGTCATGGATGGTCATTTGTTCTCGTATCCAGTGATTACTGGACTGGAAATTGTGCCCTGATCACAGCACACACTGCAAGCTCATCAGTGTATGAAGTCATCAATAATCTCTGAAAAATCAGAGTCAATTCCCCTGTGTGGGCGGATTCCATGAAACTCATGGTAAATGCAAAATTCTGCATTTGCTCTGCCTTTATCAGGAGATGAAACACAAGCCCATAACCCTATCTGAACAAATGGGCTTCCAGTTCCACCAGTTCAGAGTGGATTTATTTCCTTCATTTTGGCAGGGAACTTGAATTGGGACAGTGATCCAGAAGACATCACTAGGCTTTGCCTCCTGAAGGTGTCTGGAGTTTATGTAAACCCTCCTGGGAGCTTCTCTCTGTTTGCTGCTATCTAACAGCTTCCTAGAGGAATACATTTTCTGAAGTGCTTTAGCCAAGGGCAGCTGAAAACAGATGGAGGAAATTAAAAAGAAAGTGTACAAAATCTCTTTCACTCACATCTGGCCCTGAAGGCCCCCCGGGTCCAGGAGGTCCCTGTCAAAGGAAAACAGTAAAACGAAGATTAAGAGAGGAACCAGTGCCATTTGCGGTTATCTTTGGACTATCTGTTAAGTAACACAAAGCAGAGTCTGGAAAAGTAGTTTTCCCTCTAGGCTAGGGTTTCAGCTCATGAGGCTCTACTTCAAGCAGGTACATCTGTCTTCTGTGCACTTCATGGAACCGTATGTGGGAAAGGGCTGGGGACAGCCATAAGGTACATTATTGGAAGTGGTCTCATTAAACACTCCGCCTGAGCAGGGTGGGGGAGGCACCATTCAAGCTATTTGCCAGGGAAGCCCTCCCCCACCCCCAGCCAACTTCTGTGTACTAGTTCAATTGACAAGAGTTTAATCTGAGAGGATACCAGCAAAGTGTGATTAAGACCAGTAGAGTTACACTGGATAAGAAGGCAAATATCCTCTTCACTTTTGGCTGATCCAAGAGTGTTCTTCCTTTCTCACATGCTGCTTTCCTGCTATTGCAGTTGACTCCTGGCTAGATAGGACTCCTGGCCTTTCTTCAAAGTCTGTCACTTCCACTCCTTAAATGGCCCCAAAGATAGGCCACTGAGCAGGACATCTTCACTGACAAAGTGTATGCTATTACCACAAGTAAACTAACAAGTGTTAACTATTTTGGTGAACCAAGAGAGCAGCAAGAAGACTCTGTAGTTTTATTGAGATGCCCAAGGAGGAGAATAAGTACATCCAGTCCTCAAATGTCCATATGCTAAAGTTGGAGTACTGTCTCTTGGTGAACTGACTTGACATGAAACTTATGGTCCTGAGAGGGCTGGCAAGCTTTGTTTTGATAAAAAATTTTGAAATAAAAATTTTCTACCTTTTCAAATAAAACAGAATATTGTGTCAAAAAAATAAAATGTGCCATGTCAAGCTTTTGCTCTTGATTTGTGATGGAACCAGATGTCAAAATAGCAGAAGTGCCCATAGGATGGGAAATTCTGAATTTTGCTTGGCTCCAATTCAGCATGTCTACACTACATCGTATGGTACTAGAGAAAGTTACTGCCCACTCACTTCTGTTCCATACCCATCGTATGCCAAAAAACATCATGTGGTCACTGTTAGAGGTGTGCTGGCATCCCCTGTGTGTGTTCAGTTAATTCTGAAAGCAGCTACATGACAACTTTTTTGACATATGCCATGTGTTAAGTAGGAGCAAATGGGTGTGGCATGTTTTGCAGTGGTGCTGTCTTGTGTCATCTGGCATACTACAGACATGCCTAGAGTGTTTACTTTGGATTTCATAGAGCTGCATAACTGGGCAAAGCTTTAGCAGTTGATGCCCATGACAACAACCTCTTTCAACCAGGCTTGCGTGCTACAGTCACTGGGTTTAAAGAATCTAATCAGAAAATTCTCAGTAGTCAGAACTCCTAGAAGCTCTGTCCATTTCAATAAGAAGTGCTTTCCAATGCAAACTCTTCCACAGAACTTTGATACTTACTGGGGGTCCTTCAGGACCTCTGTAACCTTTTGCTCCTTTGGGACCTCTGTCACCAGGGACTAAGTTCTACAAGAGAAGAACAAGCCAATATTGCATGAGTGGATTGAAACAGCCTTGTCAATTCTGCTGAATTATAGAAACCTTTCCACTGGATTTTTGGAGAAGGAGTGACTTAGGTCCCCATGCATTAAATGGCCAAAATTTTGTCAATACAGCCCCTCCATCTAAAAGGCCAACTTATTATCCTTTACTCTCACTGACAAGGGTGCATCCTTTACTCTCACTGACAAGCACTTATGGCAATAGATTGATAGCATATGTTTGACAAAGTTTGGGCCCTTCTCAGTTACTAGTATGCTTTTATAATATGTGGAAAAGACAAACAAAGCGAAGAACAAATAGATTACGGGCCAGTGCCTGTATTTAGGAGCTCTGCAAGTTCCTATCACTAATGAACTCAAGGCAGTTACTAGCATGTTTAATGGTAGCTGGGTGGGTCTTTAGGTTGTTCCAACACAACCACTGCTAAAAGTAGTTTGATCTAGCTCTGCCAATGAAGTTTGCCAAAGAACATTGCTCAAACAGGTCCAAAATTGATCAAACAGATACCTGGCTATACCAATCCACATTTTTTTTTAACATTTCAAAGTTGGGTTCCATGTATTGTATTGGATCCTATCTTAATAGTTACAATTCAAACTGAGAGCCATGAACAACCGTATTCCAAAATGTCAATTGCCCACAAGTGAAAGGAAACAGGAGAAACAACACAGGTTGCTTTTTTGTATGCCATAGACTAACTGACATTGTCATTCATAAACATGGAGCACCACATGAATGTGGCACCAATATTTCTGGTTTAGGAGACAGCCTGCATGGAGCAGAGCAGTATGTTTGAAGATGCTGATCCTTGGCAAAGTAAGCGTCCCATGTACACAGAGCCATTGTCACCTGTTGTATGAACAACCTTGCTATCAGAAAAATAGAAGGGGTAATCCTGAAGATTTTCCATGATTTTTCAAAAGACCTAGGATTCCAGGGCAACTAGCAAACACCCATTAAGCTCAGTGCAACTGGAACTGCAAAGATACTGTTTCTTCAAAGATAAAACTTTGAACTATTTAGAACTAGACTAGAATGAAACGCACTAGAACTGTGGCAGTAGAATGCTATCTGGAAACTTCAGTAATGAAAGCTGAGGTGTAAAGCCATTTCTTGATACATTTTCTTGGATACAAGCCAGTGCTTGATACATAGCACTGTTGTGTCAGGACAGAGAATCCTCTGTGCTGTATTTTTCAATGGATATGAAACAACAGTATGGTGAGACACACCGGCAGGACTTCAAATGAATCTGGCAAGTCCAGTTTGGCCACTGGGCTAAATGGAAGTGTGTATTTTTAAACACTTTGCACCTGATGGCTGAGCTTTGCATAGGCACCTCATAAACATCTAAATGAAAACAATAAACAGTCAGAGAGCAGGCTCGTGTCTTTTTCAATCTGGGGATTTTCTTCTTGGCCAGGCTGCTTTCCAAAGCCTACCTTCAGAGAAAGAAGCCCCACAGGAGAAACACCAGTGAACTTGAGTATGACACTTTTTCTGTCTGCTGTGAGGCTGTAAGAGAACCAGCTCTCAGGACAGGGATGCCTGGCTGCTATTGAGCTGTTAGGCTGAGCATGTGACAGTTCTGAGCCCACTTTAAATTTGCAGTCAATTTTACTGTCTTCAGTCCCAATGCTTTCTACATTTCTTTTCTAATCTTTGGCTCTGGCATGACCAAACAAGGTGCCAGTGCGCCCCTAGATCACGCTGGTGGAGTAATCAGTCCCAGCCTGTATATGTGCTTCCAAAGCTTCAGGATTGCTTCTAAGGGGCTGAATTGCAGTTTCCTGAAGAAGATGCAAACATCCAAAACTGTAATTACCTTTAGATTTTCCTTTGCAAATTTTGCTTTGCAGCTCAGCTCCAGACCTGAGGGACAGTACAAGGGGGTGCACTATACTCTTCTATTACTAGGAACATAAAGTGAACTCTCCTGCAAGAGGAACACTTCCACAACGAGTATTACCAGTCATAAAGTTCCTCCTGGGTGAGATACTAAAGTTTCAGCATCTTGCCAGAAGGGCCCTTTTAAAAAAATACTTAGTTCACAGGCAACATATATAAACTGTATTCCCTTAAGCTACTGGTAGAGTACATGATGTGCCACAGCTTTAAAAACAATTCTGAGAGCAGTTATGGCACTGCAAGCCACACTATTCAGCTTGAAATGATCCCTTCTAGCATATGTTCCAGGAAGGCCTTTACCTCTCTTTCTGGCAAGGATACATATAACAAGAAGTTTTAAACGTAGTATCCCAATGTAATGCCTTAAGAGAATGTAGCAGAACATAGCTGGCAGTGGCTGCCCTACCTATCTGGTAAGGAAACTCAAACAAGGAATCTTTTACTCTTCACTTACAAAGACAAATGCAGAGTTTATGCCAGCCATGCGTGCTGGTGCTGGTGCTGGGGAAGGGAGGATAAATTGCTCAGGCTTCTCTACTTCCTTATGCTCTTGAAATGAAAATGAGAAAGAATGTTCTTGCTCTCTTCCATATGGTTCCTCCACATGAGAAGCTCGGCAATGGCCACAACCCTATTAGGAGGTACTGGTACTGCTCCATGGTTCTTCACTTACAAGTACTTGAACATGTTCCATCTTCATTGACTTCTTCTAAGACTTTGACTGTGAGGATGCTTCTAAGACTTAGACCACATGACTGATGTTCTTAGCCAATGTTGAGACAGCTAGTCTCACACTGTCAACTATCTGCTTCTCCTGTGATACAGTGTACTCAGTTGCTAGCTTGCCAAGCTTCCTGTCTATTCAAACCTAAATTCAGGTACATCACCAATGACATCTGCTTCTGGCACACTTTTAGGGTCCTTGGCTTCAGGATGAAGCTATCTGAAGGAGAATATTGACACCAGGTTTCCAGTCTGTCAGTTATGATTTTTTTTCTTACAGAAAAAAACACAGATCTAGATACAGTACCTACCTCAACCCCTAAACTATTTGGCAGCATATGATGTCTGAACAAAATGATGCTACATATTCTTAGAACACGTCAGGGGCATGGCTGGAAGTTATAGAATAGGAGCAAAACTTCTGGACCATGTTCTTTTCAGGAAATGATTCAGCTTTACATAGAAAGTGATACTGATCTCACTCTTTACTCACATCAGTCCCAGGGTCTCCAGCATCTCCCTCATCACCTCTAGGACCTGGATATCCCTTTGTGCCCTGAAAGTTGACAACAATAACACTTTTCAATAAAATTCCGGTGTTTGAGTAACATGTCCACTCCTTAGCCTATTGTGGGAGAACAGATACTCCTTGAGGAGTAAGAGATTTGTTTTAGTGTCATAATGCCCAGTTACAAAAACAATATCTTGTTGAGATAGGTAGTTTCTATATTATACAGTCAATACAAAGGAAATGCTAATGAGTACAAAGCACTCCCATTAGCTGCTGCAAAATTAATGGGGCAATATTACTGCTCATCTAGGCATCAGTCTTCCTTTTTCATGGCTACCTCTCCAACTGGCACCAAACAGGACTTCTCACTACCAGTGCAGGCCACAAAAGTGCATCTGAGAAATACACACCCCAGATCTAGTCTGATGTCTACTAATATTATGACAAGTTACACCAGAAAAAGAATCCCATATAATGCACACACATACATGTCCCCACATAGCATAAGCACAGAGGTGAAAGGAGACATTTCAAACTTTTAGAAAAATGGGATTTCAAATGAGAAAGGCAGGCAGATCAGCCCACTTTGGGAGGTTCATCTCATAGAATGGGAAGCCAACAGGCTCTGCAAGCCAATGGCTAGCTGTGAAAAATCCTAGCAGGCATAGCCAGAATGCACATGCAAAACTCGCTGCTTAGATATGAGAGCCGGAAGCATACTTACATTAACTCCAGGATTTCCTTTGTCCCCTGGATAACCCTGGGAAGGATAGGAAGACAGTGTGTTAAACTAGAGGAACAGCAGAACTGTAAGTGATTGCCCAATATTTTCTGGATAGCAAAAGAAACTCACTGGTAAGCCAGGAAAACCAATTGTGCCATTTCCTGGAATGCCATCTTCTCCCTAGTAGTAAAGAGAAAAATAAGTGAGATGTCAACACCAAAGCAATTCACTTGATTACCAGTAGTATCATGCTTTTTTCAGCAAGCTGCTGTCTACCAATAGCCTTCCACAGAGTACCATATTTCATCTTCAATAGGATATCACACTTTTCACTGGTTTGGATCATGGAAACACAGGCCCTTACTAATTTCCCTATGTGTCTGCTCCATTTAGAGTCTTACAGTCTGGATGGAAAAGATGAAAGTCCCCAATGGCAAGCCAACCATCATTTACCCATAATTTCTCCTGTGTAACAATTTTCATCAGGGATATGAATCACATGTCTTAAGAGCCCCATCTAAGAGGAGGCTCTCAAAGTTTTTCTATACAGCAGAAAACAAATTACAAGCTTCATATTGACAGCAACTTGTTTTTTGTAAAAGGACCTGACATGAAAAGCATAATTTGAACTTGTTCTTCAAAGGCTGATAGAATACAGGCATTGTATGCCCTAAGAGTATATAAAGATAACATTTTACTAGTTTGCATCAATACACATTCTCTTTATTTCCTTGAGATTCCCTTCCAGAATACTAATGTATGATAATGGTCAGAAAAGCAACTCCAACACAGTGACATCTCCTTGATAGGATCTACTCCTTGGTGCACATCCTGTCATACCTACTCACTCCACTATCTGCAATCATTTTGCTGCCATTTGCAATACAGAGGAAATCCTATTCCAAGAGGTCTTGCTAGGTTCTTCTGCAGTTCACATTTCCTAGAAGTGCTAGCTAAGTTCCAATCTCTATTCTTGCTGGGGGTCTCAGATGGAGTGAACACAGTCTGACTTTCAGATTTCCAGCCTGATTCCTCAGTGCTGGGATTAGAAAAAAAATATATTCTTACTTGGAAGCCAAAGGGTTTTGATCCGGAATCACCTGGAGAACAAGCATTGGACCCACCAGTGCTATTTTAACATGATCATTTTAAGAGCGCCACTGTGCTTCATAATTAATTAAAAATAAAAGCTACCTATATCAGACCTTTGGGTTGTTTATTGGAATGTATATTCAGAGGCAAGACTTGTCTTACTTAGATATGCTGGAGAACATTGAATGATGCATTTTTAAAAGGCATTGACACTACAGCTACTATACAATTAATGTTTCTTCCATTGGAAAACATGTGAGTCAGAAGGGTCACTTCTTCATCTGGGTTAGGACAGAACCTTATTATCGAAATGAATAATGTGAAGATGTGCATACTGGAATTCTTCAAAGGCTCCAGACAAAGACTGCAAGCTATCAGATTTTTAATTCTTACATAGTAATTAACAGAAATTCTGGCTGCAGTTACATGTAAACAAAACTCAGAAACAGGATGGGAAAAGTTTAAAAGAAAAGAAAAGAAATAAAAGGAGAGAGGGAATGTTGTGGTTGAGCTATGGAAGGGGGTGGGAGAAAAACCCTCTCTGTCTCCTGAACCAGAGATTGCGTTTCTAATGACTCATTTTCTGTGGAAACTACAGCCACAGACAAAAACCCTAAGCTAAGTGCTGGCTTATGGACTTTTACTACAAAATATTCAAAGCTTGGAAATTAAGTGGACAGATGGGTGGTAAAGTAACTGATTCTAGTGCACCCTTTCTAGGACATGAATGTGATTTTAAAGAAAAAGCAAACCCAATGTTTCATAGATTTCATAGACATCAGGGCTGGAAGGGACCTCGGAAGATCATCGAGTCCAGCCCCCCGCCCAAAGGGCAGGAAGTCAGCTGGAGTCATAGGATCCCAGCAAGATAAGCATCCAGTTTCATCTTGAAGGTGTTCAATGAAGGCGCTTGAACCACCTCCGGTGGCAGGCTGTTCCAGACCTTGGGGGCTCGGACAGTAAAGAAGTTCTTCCTTATGTCCAGCCTGAAACGATCTTGAAGTAGTTTGTGACCATTCGACCTCGTCATCCCTTGGGGCGCTCTGGTGAACAAACGTTCCCCCAGATGCTGGTGGTCACCCCTGATAAACTTGTAGGTGGCCATCAGATCACCCCTGAGCCTGTGCTTTTTCAGGCTAAAGAGCCCCAGGGCTCTCAGCCTGTCATCGTAGGGTCTGCTTCCCTGACCTCTGATCATGCGCGTGGCTCTTCTCTGGACTCTCTCAAGCTTCTCCACATCCTTTTTGAATTGTGGAGCCCAAAACTGGACACAGTACTCCAGCTGCGGCCTCACTAAGGCCGAGTACAGGGGGAGAATGACGTCCCGGGATTTGCTTGAGAGCAAAAATAAAAATGTTTGTGCACTCCCTGCTCCTCCATTGCAGAAATCTATTTTAATCCGTTTTTAAAAACACACTTATTCTCTAAAGCAATTGGCTCCAAAATGTGGTACCTCTACTTTTGCTATTTACACACTCTCCTTTTTCATCCCTAAAGCTATTTCTTTCGGATTTGGGGGTTCCCAGTTCCTGTCATCTTGCTTTAGTTCAATCTATTCTAGATGGAGCTTTACCTGACGATTGCCTAAAAACGAGGCGCTGAACGCCGCTGCTTAGCGGCGTTCCTGTCAGAGAGTGCATTTTGCACGGGTTCTGTGATTTGGATTGACATACCACTTGTTTCTGTATAAATATGAACTCGCCATTTTCTCAACCTCCTGAAACCCTCAATATTTTGGATCTTGGAAATGGCCCGTCTCCTTATATGGTACTGGAGCAGCCGCTAAAGTTAGAGAGAGAGTTTTGCTAAAAGCTCTTTCCATTCTGGTGTTAGAAAGGAAAAAGGAGAATTGGCAATTGGGAAATTCAAGTGCAACTGCTTTCTCCGCTTGGTTCAGTAGAGGCAGAGTTGCTTGCTGGCATTCAGAACTCACTCTCTATTCTCCAAATAGTTTTGAAAAATAACAGGGTTCAGAAGGATGCCAAGGTGGGCTAAGTGGAGAAACGTGAATGTAGTGGGTAGGGTGCGTGAGAAAGTCTGTTACTAGAAATGGATTTACCCTGATCTTGCAAGCTGCTCTGCAAGGGGGGATTCCTGCCCTGCAGGAAATCAATGGGGTCTGTGGGATGGCTGGGGTGAAGATTGTCAGGGCCAGCTGACTTGAAGGTATCCAGCTTCTCAAGATGTTCCTTCAGAAAGTCAGCATTAAGGGAGGGCAGGGGATCACCCTCACCCGGACTTCCCGGCCCTGTAGCGGGCATGGGCGTCCCATGGGACTGATGAAAGACTGACGCAAAGTACCTATTTAATAGGTTGGCTTTTTCCTGGGCGTCAGTTGTCACTTGCCCAGGAAACTGATGTTGTGCACTGTGTTGGGTGCCGAGTCTCTCTTCTGTCTCTCTCCCACTTTAAATATGGCTCTGTTTAGACTCTTCTCTCCCAAATCCCTACATCCCACAAAACAAAACTGGTGTCTAGCTTCTAGAGCTGACTTCACAGGAATAACTAGGCAGCTTCATGACCTGGGCAGCCATTCAATGCCTGGGACAACACCACCTGTCATAGTCCCCATTGCAGCAATGCAATCAGATGCTGCTGTGGTCACCACTCTTGCCCCTCCCTGGTTGCCCCCACTTAGTTATGCTACTGTCTGACTTAAATCCATTACCTGAGTCTCCCATGGGCCTGATCTCTTGCTTGCATATATCATCCATAGGTCCACTGGAGTCAATGGACCAGGTCCCCTATCTGGCGTAAATTGGTGTCACTCCACTAAAGTCAAAGGCTGATATCTTTCAGCTGGTGTAAGTCAGCACAGATGCACCAGAGTCAACAGGCCCAATCCCAGATGACATAAGAAGAGCATCACTTTACGAATATGATGGGATACACTGCGCCTGTTCAAAGTCAGTGTCACTCCACTGGAGTCAGTGGGCCACCTCAGCTGGTGTAAAGCAGTGTCACTTCACTGGAGTCAATGGGCCAGCTGGCATAAGTCAGTAGACTTCCAGGTGAGTAAACAGAGTGATGCTGAAGCACACCAGCTGGGAGGCATGGTCAGTGTGTGCCCATCTTACACATTCCCAACATGGAGTCTCCAGCAGGGGTTCCTGCACAAACACCAGCAGTTCTGTTAGGAAGACCAATTGGCCATCAGAGCACAACCAGTTACAAACTCCTTTTGGCGTCTCTTAGTTGGCTAAGAAATACAACTCACCTTTTCACCTATCGAGCCAGGGTCTCCACGCAATCCAGGTGCTCCAGGACCTCCTTTAGGACCCTGAAAGGACAAGGAAGAAATGGTCCTGCTTACAGTAAAGTACATTAATGCATAGAAAGGATTTCTTCAGAGGCCAACAGCTGCCATTCATTTCATTGCTTTGTTCTGATCCCCCATTTCCTACCTTAGAACAACACTGGTAGTCTGAAGAATATAAATGGGAACAGTGAACTTTTCCAGATGGGGATGGGACTTCTATTTAGTCATGGACAGTCAAAAGAATGGACTGCAAGCCTTTTTTGCACTTCTCTTTTCCTCTCAGAGAAATGGCATAAGCCCCATCGCAGAAGCCATTTCAAGCACCCTAGAGCAGACCAGAACCCAGAGGGTGCCCCAGGGTTGTGCCTGCATTGGCTTCTTAGATGAGACTAGATGCTCCAGTAAGGCTCCTCCTTCAGAGACTGGGAATGATTTCACTGTCCCAAAAGCTTGTAAAGAGCTTGAAGTCATTTACTGTGTACCTCACTGTTAGCAGTACCCAAAAAAACAGACCAAAGAGATCCAGCCACCCTTACAATGAAGAGCCTGGCTGCTTGTCTTGAAAAAAAAACAGCTTTGGTGTCCTTTCTCATACAGTATCAAGTGTTTATTTCAAAATCCACAGGATTGCATACCCTGTCTCCTGGGAGGCAAGAGACTGAGTTCAAAAGGATGGCCTTTTCCAACCATCACTCAGCAGCTTATTTGCCACACAGCCATTTCCTCCTTAAAAACAGACTAATTAACATGCACAAACTAACCTCAGGTCCAACAGTTCCTTCCTCTCCTCGGTAGCCCTTGGGCCCAAGTGGCCCAGCCTCACCCTGTGAAAATATAACAAGAGTAAAAATATGTAATTTCTTCTTTTTGTCACTGATTCTTGTCTTCTGAAGGCACCGAGCAGTGGTGAATCTACCCTGCTCCCATTTATCATGCTGCTTGCAGGTGCAGCAATAGGAGGATACCAACTAAAGGATAGATTTGACCTTGGATTACCAGCATGCAGCAAGCCAGCATTGCTCTACAATGCATTATCACTGCTGCCATGGCCCAGACTCTGACAAGATGACAAGAGCTAGGTGACTCAGTCTCAAACCTCAAGGTGGGCCACATACTTAGTTCACATCCAAATTTAGCTCACCAAAGCAGGAAAATATTCCCTCATTTCATGACACACACAGGGTGGGGTGGGGGACTATGCCTACGGAGCGCAGTAGATAGTAATGAGTCGGACATCCAGTTTGGTCACAGGTTATATTAAGGTAATGCTTACAAATGGAAATAAAAGATGAATAGATATTTCAAGAAAAGAATAAAGCAATTTTTTGTGTGTCCAACAAGGCAATAGCATCATGGTTTATAACAGGGATAGTCAAAATACAGTGTGTGGCCTGGATCTGGCCCACCAAGTGATTCCATCCAGTCTTCAGAGGGCAGTGCAGACCATGGCATATGCAGCTGGTCCCCGCCCCCCACAGGTGCAGGGGTACTGCCTGACAGGGAGTGCAGCCCACCTTATTCCCACACGTGGCTCATCTACACAGGGAGCAGTGTACGGGGGGTGGCATGGCAGCGGGGTGGGGCAGCATGATGACCAGACTTGGCTTCCTGGAATCCCCTGTGGCTGCCACTGCCAGTGTCTCTGCCACCACTGCTGGACCCAGTCTTGCTGCCTGGACATCCTGGCTTGTCTACCCAGTACCCACTGCCAGGGGCAGAGCAGGCAGGGTCTCCACTGAAACCAGCTGGGACCCCTGTGGGTGGGGTGTGCATGGGCTGGCAAGTGAGATAGAACTACAGGCAGGAGGGAAGCACGTCCAGGAGTGCGATGAGTGGATGGGACTGGGATCATGGGTGTTGACAGTGTGGGGCCACAGCCTGGGGCAGAGCTGCAATCTGTTCCTCACACACCTCTGCAATGGGCACCAGTTCCTTGGGCAGGAGCCAGCTGCTGCCCATGGAACTGCCCCCATCACAGGGATGTGCAGGGAGCAGATCGCAGCTCTAACCCACGTTCCGGACCTACGAGTCACCACCCCACTCTCCTATCCTGCTCCTGGACGCAGCTCCCACCTGCCCGCAGCCCCAACCCATTCACTTAGCCAAGTATGCCCTGCCCTCAGGCATCCTAGACTGCTTTCTATGGAGAGCCCACCCACTCACCACATCCAGCATCCCAGCAGTGGGTGCAGGGCAAATGGGTCTGAGGCCAGATAGGATCAACTGGCATCTCCCATTCCCTTACCCCACACTGTGCCAGGCAGTGTAAACATCTGTGACATGGGGGCAGAGGCCAGGTCCGCACCCTCACTCCCCACCCCAGCCCTCAACAGCTCACCAAATCTCCTCAAGTGGCCCTCCAACCCAAATAATTGCTCACCTCTGGTTTATAACCATCTGTAATATGTACTACCTCTCTCTGTAACAAGACTCAGGGTCTTATTCCTGTGGCTGGGCCTTACAAATAAGACTGTGAGGATGCTGTTGCCCATCACTCAGCCATTAGAGTGCCTCACTGTAGTCTACCAGTGTCCCAGTAGCAAAGCACAAGGGAACAATCCTTGGGTAAATATAAAGAAGGGAGATTGAGCCTTTCATCTCTTGGCCTTTAGATGAAGTCTTATTTCCATCTTGCAGCTTTACTGTGCTCTAAGGTTGTGGGTTTCCTTTCAAAAGTCTACATTGCCCACTTAAACCACAGATATTTCCTATTCTCTCTAGAGTGGAAAAATGTGGCATCCTATTGAGCACTGTACAGTCATTCTCAAGAAATACGACTGGTTGATGGTGCCCACTACATCTAAAAGGAGTTGATGATTTCAGTCCAGTTCATATGGGCAGGGGTCCCCTTAGCAAAACTACTGCAGCAATTGGCACCATGGCTTCAGGAAAGATGCCACATACACTGACCCAGCTTCCTGGTCTACATGACTTGACAAACTACCAAGGAAGTACCAACTGCTGGCACAAATGTGCTGTGGATAAACAGAGAATTTCTGTTTGAAGAGGTGCCATCCTGGTGGTTATTGTAATTCTTACATTCACATTAATAAATAATTTATGTGGTAAAGAAGTTTAATGGCTGTGCCCAGCATGCCTCATGTTTGCCTCAACTGTAAGCAACATGGTCAACTCTTGAGTAAGCTGTAGGTTATCTCCTCGGCCACTTACATGAGCATAATGGATGTAGAGGTCTGCACACTAGACTTCTCTGCTGCTTTGTGTGAGCCTTACTCTACTTTTTCTTTGGAACGAGCCTTCCATTACCCGTAAGAATCCAAACTCCCCCCGCTCCAAACACAGACCAAGCTGCTTTCCGGCTCAGTGTGTCAAAATGCAGACATAGATTGAACAGGACAAGCTTTCAGATCTGACAATTAGCATACTTGCCAGTGTAAAAGAATGCTGTTATAAATAGCCTCTATTAGCTCTGAGACCCAGAAACATCCAGGACTAAATTAGACTTTGCAGCTATGACACGTCTGACCAAGATCTCTGATTCTCTGGAGGATAATGCCATGGGTATAGCCTATATCTCTGGTTTTCCAGGTTAAAGTGACCAAGCACAGGGGGTCATGCTATGTCACCTGTGTAGATATTTAATCCCAAATCCTTTTCTAAAGGGCGAGGGACAGAAATGACACACACATTTCTGTGATTGGAAACTGGGTCATATCTGTAACACAACAGGGCTAGGGACAGATATTCAAAAATTCTGAGCCTGAGTTGATTCAATCTTTGAAGGTTAGTCTAACCTGCCTAGATTGAATCAGTTTGCAACTGGGGGGGTGTGTGCAGTGGATGCATCTGTTGATGATACTGAACTTTTCAGTCTCCCTCTCTCTGCTTCTTCATACTGTCTGCAAACCTGACAGGCAAGGGAGCCAGCAGAGAACTGATAACACAGCATTTATCAGCCCATCAACAAAACAAAAGCCTCTCACATTATAGTTCAAACTCTTCTTAAATGGCTTTTTCCAAGGAAGGAAAAGAGGGACATTACCAGCTGACCTGTTGATTAGCTCCAAAAAGCCCTAAGTGGACACTGTTCTGTCTGCCTATCCCAGTGAAAACTGGAGACACACACACACAGACACTTCTCAGCATTAGCTAGCATACAACATGGTCCATGGGGCTGGGGTCTGTGCTGTGGGAGATGGGAGGGACAGAGGGGGGATCACTGCTTGAGCAGCAAGAAGAAGGGTGGTGGGGCGGGGAAGCCAGGCAGACCCTGTTGTGCCTGCAGCCTCCACCGGAGCTCTGGCTAGGGAGCAGAGGTGTGGGGCCAGCCTTGTTCTCTGGAGCAGAGAGACCAGCCCAGGGCTGCAAAGCATCTAGGATGAGAGACGACTCTGGTTTAACTTAAACCAGGAAGGGGTCTAGGACAGACATTTCATAAACTGGTTTGAGTCAAATCAGTTAAGTCTGATACTACATTCAACCAGATTTATCTCAAACTGGTTTCAGCCATTTTGAAACTGGTTTATGTGCACTGAACTTATGTTCTGTTACAGGCCTAAACCAGGTTCAGATCACTTAAATCAGTTTATGTGTAATGTCTGTCCCTAGCCCAGAAGTTCAATGCACATAAACTACTTTCAAAATGGCTGAAACCAGTTTAGGATAAACCTGGATGGATCAGACTTAACTGTAGTATCAGACTTAACTGATTTAATGTTAAATCAGTTTATTGAACTTCTGCCCCAGAGCCCCTCCAAATTCAAGTTAATCCACAGTCCCCCAACATCCCAGCATGCTTTGCACCTCTCTTGCAAATCCCACATTGCAGGGTGGACAGGCTAGCTTTGACCCAAGCTGCCTGCTCCAGCCCAGCAGGGAAGTGTGCTCTAGTGCCCCCTGGCTTCTGGCCTGGGCCACTGCAGCCATGTGGTTGCATTTCCAGAATTGAAGGTGAATGTCTGTTCATTCGCTTATCGGTTCAGTCTACGCAACTTAGACTAACCTGTGAAGACTGAATCGATTCAGCCTTGGGCTTTTTGATTGTCTGTACTTAGCCAAGGAGTTTAAGTGCTATTTACATAGCCAAAGTTGGGCAATCAAGAGGTATTTGGGCACTTCCATGGATTTTAGATCTTATTCCCACTTGTGTGGGCCTGTATATGCTCTGGGGTGATTCTATATTCTACCTGGGTAGGTATGTTACTCCATGTCAGTCCCTGAAAATGTGGTCAGAGAAAATCCATGAGGACAATCCATGAGTTTGACAGCAGAGAAGGAAAAGGAGAAGGGTAAGGGTTAAACTTTACTGACTGGACTAGAGAACAATGAAACACTGCATAGGCATCTTGACAAGCTTATTAGCTCCAGCTGAGGTTTAAGAAGGCTACCTGCTAACTGACCTGCCCACATTTAAGCACAACCCAAGTGATTATACTCTGGCTGCACAATGCAACTTTAGATCGTAGCCTGGTTTCTAGTCCCTGTCCTCATGATTCCTGACTCTAGTTCCTTGGGTTGCAGCTAAACTTTGGCTACAGGTCTTGGCCTTGTATCTTGGCTTTAGCCTCTAGCTCCTGACCCTCAGGCTGGTGTCCTGATTACTGACCTCTGCTTGGCATTATGACTCCTGTCCCAAAATCTTGACCTGTAGACTGTATCCTGACTACTGATCCCAAGCAAGTACCCAGGTCTGTCATGGACTTCTAACCATCTGCAGTATCCCGTCTTCAGAACATCAATGCCCCTGTCCTAACTGATCCTGCTTGGAAATCAACAGCCCTAACCATTGGACTGGACTGCCCACACCCCAGTCCTCACAGTGTGACATATTAGGTAAGCTTGATACTGGTCTGAAAGATATCTGCTGCCTGGCGCAAAGTACAGATATTTTTGGTTTGGGGGTTCTTTTCTTCTCAGATGTTTTACATGTTGCCAGTTCACCTGAATCTTCCTGCTGTTCTGTGGCAAGTAATACAGAGCTTCCTTTTGCTTCATGATCTAGAGATTTAGGAAGTGTTACCCTCACTATAATAATGCCCAGGAAAACAAAGGATTTCCCCTGCAAGGTTTTAGAAACACTCAGAAGTTTTCTCCAGTTTCAGTCTTCAAAGCAGTCTCTGAAAGAC
Organism: Alligator sinensis; assembly: GCF_000455745.1. Classification (NCBI taxonomy): domain Eukaryota; kingdom Metazoa; phylum Chordata; order Crocodylia; family Alligatoridae; genus Alligator; species Alligator sinensis. The sequence continues at coordinate 1,614,464 of NW_005842017.1, forward strand.
CTGCTGTGAAATGACCGAAAGACAGCAGTTGCTGCATCTAGCTCCATTTTAAGTCTTACTCCTACTTATAATGAAACCCAAACAAGTCGTCTTTTTTTTTTTTTTGTCTTCCAGATTAAAGAGATGTAGGAAGGCATCAGCATTCTCAGTGGACTCATTGTCTGTCTACGTGGCACAACACCGTGCTTCAGAAAGAACGTTGAATGAGCTGGCTCTGCCTGGATAAATATATCCCACTGAGAAATAGTCTATTGTTACTTGGAAGCTGAAGAATATGAAATCCCAGTCTCATCTCTCGTTGTCATATCTTTCCATCTTTACATGACAAAAACAACATTAAAAGAAATCACAGGAGCACTGTTGAGTGCCAAATAACCATGTCAACTCTATATACACTGTTTCTGGATAGATTTCAATTACTTTTAAAGCAAGGAGCATAATGAGTATCTACGAGAGAAGGGGATGGCAAAATACAGTCCATGGGCCAGATCCAGCCCGCCAAACAATCCTGTTTGGCCTGTGGGTGCCCCTCTGTAGGAGAATCATCTCTGGCCTGTCATGACCCAAAGGCATGATTTTGTGTGTGCTTCGGCACCAGAATTATCCCCGCCAAGTTGCAGCTTCATTGCACAGGAGAGTTTCCTATTGCAGAGGAGAACCCCGGTGCAGGGACGAGTTTCCCGCCTCTTTGCAGTTTCTTTTGCAGGGTGCATTGCTCAAGTTGCAAGAGAAATGCACGGTGCAAAAGAGTTCCCGCCACCAGTATGCAAATTCATTCCCCGCTATTGGCTAGTGTTAAATTATTCCCACGTAGCAGCTAACGATTGGCCTGTTAGCCGTATAAGAGGCTTGAGCAGTTTCCGCCCAAGCCGAAGAGGACTCCACATCCATCTCGTGGGGACTCTGGATACACGGCAGGGTAATAGAGACCCTGTGTGAGATTCAGAGGAGCTTGGTGACCTGAACCATCGCCCACCTCTTCCCGTCTTCGAGCGCAAATTTTATAAGACGTATCTCCGATTCCGATTTTGGTGGCACGTTCACCCAGAGCATCTGGAGCTCTGTTCCGTGGAGCCTAGCAAACTCCACGTGATCGTCTGTGTTGTCTGTGTCTGTAACCGCAACTCAAGCAAGTTTTCCAGCCTACACCACTGCCATCTCGGTGTAAGTAAACAATCTTTAAAACTACCGCTAAGCGTTTGTGCCTAATTCCAGCTCGTCACCCTCCCTCTCCGTTCCAGCGTGCCCGGGCTGCTGGCCACATCCCGTGTGCAGCACGAAAAAGGGCTCGGGGCGCTCCCGGCCCGCACATGGCCCACTGCTGCCCCTCTGAAAGCTGGTGCCTTATTGCCCTCTGTGCAGTAGGAGCTGGCCCCAGTTGCTAGGCAGCCAACCCCCACTTCCCAGCCTGTCCGGCCCCTGAGCCCACAGGCAGGGATGGTGGAGAGAGGAAGCCTCTGTCCAGTGAGGCTTCTGCCCTCTGTAAGAGTCAAAGTGCAAATATGTGCACCAAGGACTCATGTTCAGAGGAAGGGGGCTGGGAGTTGTGGGTGATCCGGGCAGGGCCAGGCCCCACTGTGTGCCACCACATGTGGTTGGTACAGAGACCCATCCGCATGCCTGGGACTCAGGCTGGGAGCTGCAGGTGATTATGGCCAGGCTGGGCTGGGCTGGGCCCCGTTGTGTCCTGCCATGTGTGTCTGGCAGAGACCCAGCAACATACCTAGGACTGGGACCAGGAGCTGCGGGTGATCTCGGCCCAGTTGGGCCAGCTGCGAGCCGCCACATGTGGCTGCACATCCAAGATTCAGGCTGGAAGACATGGGTGATCCAGGCCAGGCTGGGTCCTGCTACATGCTGCTATGTGAGGCTGGCACAGCCTCACACCTAGGACTTGGGTCAGGAGCCATGGGTGATCGATGGACTTGGGCCCTGCTAATGACCATATTGTGACCCCATAAGAGGCACACTGTTCCTGTTGCAGCTGCTGGCCCACATGCACCTGCACTTTATGTACCGCTTCTACCTGGCTCAGTTCTCTGAGCACCTAGGCAGCGGGTACAGGAACAACATCTACATGACTGGCAAGGCCAGGGGCAAGGGCAGGGGCACCCTGAAATGTGCTGAGAGCCCGATCTAGAGTGGGGGATGGGAAACGCAGCCCAGCTGGGCTGACATCCCATCCCTATCCCGATAGTAGGGGGTTCTCACCTGTCTCCCACCACCTGGCTGCTGGCTGCTTCGAAACTTGAAACGTTTTGAAATTTTTGAAATGCTTAGACTAGCCTTGTTTTGTTTTGAGGCTGTTTCAAACCCCTTCGATTTGATTTAGCTGTTTCGAACTCGAAATGAGTCAAAACAGTGTTGAATCGAAACAGCCAGCGAAATTTTGTACAGCCCTACTCGACAGATCGCCAAAACTCATTAAGTGGCCCTCCAGCCAAAATAATTGTCCACCCCTGTACTAGAGTATTCATAAATTGTTTAAAGGGACATTGCTGCATTCCTTTACACTATAGTAACATGAATGCAAGGAAAGCTTGGAAACAGCAGCAGAAAACTGTCCCTGTTCTCATTCATGTTCTCTGGAACGTTGTCCAGTTCTTGCATTATCTATGTCACCTCTACAGACTTGTTATAGTCAATGGAATGAGTATTGCTAAAGAAAATTGATGAGTTTGTAGACCAGGTTTTGGGGGGCAGGAAGTCTTAGTACCTCCCTGTCTACTTCCCTTTTGTGTGCTGTCCAATAGGGAGGTGATATACTACAGCTAGAAGTAACCACCAAAGAGATCAAGGAAAGAATGCTCTGATCTCTCACTTCTCTCATGAACAGAAAGAAAGTGAAATGGAGTCATGTATTAGCAGGAGCCCTGACATCCAGCCAAAAGAAATATGTTCCACAAGCCAGAGTTTGCAGATAACAAGCCTTGAAAAATACTTCTATTTGCCAAACTACTTCCCTCCAAGATTGATTACACTTTTATTTTTAATTTGGCCAAAATGAAGCATTTTTCTTCATGGAAAAACTAGGTCTTAAAATGCAATTGCTTATGAAATCTCACTGGAGCTCTGTGTCTATTTTTGCTAGAAATTGCTGGGGAGAAATTGGATCTAATGTTAGAACATATCCTGTTAGGAGACTGATAGAATCAATGGGATCCTGGGGCAGGAAGGAGAACACATGTACTAAAACTTGCACCACAGTAGTGACTGGCTGAGACGGGCTGGCTCCCTTCATTTTACTAAGCAATGCCAAATGGAATTGCTGAAAACAGAATCCACTTTGTCCTGGGTGCTGAATAGGCTATAGAAATGAACCCATCTAAAAATCTTTGTTTTGAGCCTTGGGTTGAAGTTTAGATTGGATTTTATTTTATTATTTCCCTGAATGTCTATATCCCTAGCTTAAACCATAAACAGGCCTCAAGCACAAATCAAATCTGGTGCTCTCATGTGAGTGTCCTGTGGATATTTTTTATCCACAGCACACAGCTGGTGTAACTGGAGAATGACGTGGTTACCATCACTGTCACTTTCTTGACATGCATCCAGTATATACTCAGTACCTTCTCCCCTCCCACACCTATGTACATTTTTAAGAGAACAAAATAGAATGAGAGTCTGGTGTGCTTCTGGGTCAACATAGAAAAAAACCAGGCATATATTAGGGCTATAAGCAAACAAAAGGAAGAACAAGAGGGAAAAAACACACTCCAGAGATGCTGTGCTAGTGATGACAAGGTATGTGCGTGCCTGTGTTCACACTGAAAATCGAATGACTTTGAATAAGTAAGTTGTGCTGCAGTTGATAGGAATGAAGGCTTGCAATGCACCCCCAATCCTCACAGCAAGGAACAAGAAAAATGTTTTCCTATGTATGTCTGTGATGACGTCTCCACCCCTCTCTAGCACGTGCAGATTTCAGAAGTGAAGTGGTGCTCCAAGCTGTCTTTCAGTTCAAGTGCCTGGGCTTGTCTCCCTTTAACAGCCTAATTAATGCATTATAACAGGCAGTTTCCTAATAAGGTCTATGCAGATCTGCTGACACAACCTTTGTTCAGCAGCCAGGTTCAGATGAAGTGAGGATGGCATTATAGTAGACACCTTGAGGCAGGGAGTCAGTGCTATACACAATTGCACCTACCAGATTAAGCAATTAATGACAGCCACACAAAGCTACCTGTAGCCTGCTCTTTGTTTCCCAGGAGCCATTTCTCTCATTTTCTCACTCGTTCAGGTCCCTGCTGTCATGTTCTTTCCCAGATTCTATGTTCCCATAATTTGGGTCCCTCCTGCTACTTGTTTTTACCTTTTTTCTTCTCCTCAGAAATATTCCTGCCTGCAGCCCTAGTGTTCTGGATGTCCTCTCTCATGGTTAAGACCTTCCCCTAACAACTGGCAGAGATATGTCCCACACCTTCCAAGCCCTGCACTGTGCCATCCCCCACTCAGTGACCTCTCAACACCTTAAACCACATATCCCAGAACCTAAAACAAAGGCCTTCTTCTTCCCTTACTGTACTGGAATTAGACTAGGGACTTTCCTGACTAAGTATTACCCTTCTGGCCAAGTTCAGATTTGTGTGGCAAAGTTTTGGCGCAGATGGGAGAAGATGCTTGCAAGGGACAAGATTAGGTCTCCTGCTCCAGGATGGATGGATGCAGGGGAAAGTATGGGCTGAGACCTGCATTTCAGAGCCCTTTAAAATGACTACTCTTGGAAAGACTTTGGGAAGAGGCCCCCAGTCAGCATGAGGCAAATAGCATGAATGCCCTTGGGAAAGTGAGTTTTTTTACCACAGAACTGTCCCAAGCAGCCACACCTCTGGTGTCAAACTGTTAAAGGGCTTCATGTTGCTGCAGAAGCTTTACTCATGTAAAGACAGAAGGGTCTGGCTCAGCACCATCCACTCTGCCAAATGGATTCAGCTGTCAGTCCAAGGTATCCGCATACTGATTCTGATGAACAATGGCACCCACAGAGCATTATAAACCAGACTGGGCTCCTTCCCCAGAGCTTCACCTTTCCACACTGCTGCCCTGGGTTAAGCTGTGAGTTGTGTGAAGGCAGATTTGGAGTGCTTAATATCATTGTCTCTGATGTCTGCATTATAGGGCTTTGTACACATACTCTGATGCTGTCCTGACACAGGGGAGAATCAAAGCCACTGCTGTTATGGGCCACTTACCAGCAGCTGGGAATTTTTATAATAGTGCTTGGTTCTATCTTGGGCCCTGTCAAAAGTTACCTTTCCCTATTATTTGGGCAGGAAGACCCTGGTCTCAGGGCTGAAGTTCTAGCAGGTTTTTGTTCTAGCGGCTGTTTTGCCTTTGTTCTGGCAGCTCAGCTGACACGCAAAGACAGTTTATTGCAGCTGTGTTCAATATTACAGCTATAAAAGATAAAAGTTGGAGAGTGTGCTGGGTCTTAAGAGATTTGACAAGGAACCAAAAGTGAGTCACTGCCAACAGCTCCACTCTCAAGTGCAGAGGATTTAATAAAGCAGAGGAGTGATGCTCTGTGGTGGGCTGGAGACATTTGGCTTGGAGCTGGGTTCAAGGGACAATGGATGGTGCATCCAAGAAGGGTCCTGGTTGGAAGGGAAAGATGGGCAGGGGCAGAGAGGTCTCATGGGAAGGTCTGTTTTAATGCTGAGCAGATGAAAAACAACTGTGAGATAAGGCAGAGTGGCTCAGCACTCAGAAGGCTGAGGCTGTGCTGATGAGCTTGCTCAAGGTGAAGTGTATATGCCAGAAGGAAAGAGGGCTCTAAGAGTGTAGGCAAACTGTGGCAAACACATAAGAGCTACTTCAAGGATCCATGGCTGAGCTTGTCACACCATGAAGGAAAGTTGCAGGGTGAGTATAGAGGAAGGAAATGGGCCTGGGTGAATTTTTACCATCCCTGTGTTGGGGTCTCCACCCCAGCTGCAAGGCTGCAAACACATGGCAAGCTCACCATTGAAGTTGGTGTGGGGGGAGGAGGATGGAGCAGACATGCATATCAGCCCAGATGAAGTGCTCTTTGCCAGTCATTTGGAGAATGTGGGGCCCCTGTATCCAAGCTGGCTCAAGGACATTGCTGGTTTGAAGGTCAGGGGAAGTAGCATTTGGTGAAACTACAGGCCCTGTATTCATCTTCACAGTGGCCACCTTTCACTGAGGAGGGCTGTTCTGTTTCCCCGCCACAAACTTGCTTACTTGCTGAACTTTCCCACAGCCAGCTGCTTGCTTGTGGACCCTGCAACTGCTCCTCCCCTGATTAATCCCTCACTGGAAACTAAAGCTTGGCTGGGTTCTTTGTACAGTGACCAGATGCACTAGAAACAAGGGAGGCACAAGCTAGTGTCATAACCCTTCCCTGAGAGCCTGCAGCCACCAGACCACTATCATCCTGGCTATTCTACAGACCCTGATGCCTACTCTGTGCCAGTTCCTTCTCTGGTCTGGCACCCCCATGCACATCTAATCAGGGAAAAGGTTAACGGCTTGCCTGCTCGTGTGAGAACATTTCATTGGAAATGTTTGCTTCAGCAGCTTGTGGCTGCATGGCAGCCAGAAAATAATGAGAAACTAGGAGCAGACCACTAGACTAGTCTAGACCTGGAAGGGATGAAGCCCCAAAATACAGGTACTATTTATGTTGGTTTTAGAGATAACAGTGTCTCCCATGCAGATCTCCATATGGTTGCTGCATGGTTGAAAGAAAGAGGTCCATGCAGCTTTGGCAATTTGCTAAGTGCACATACACTAGATAGGGGTGGCTTGATTCTCACAGCATAGATCCCTAGATGACTGTTTGCTTTGTCTGTTAGATGGAAAAAAATGGTCTTGCCTTTCCAAATGATAAAAACACTCAGAGCACCAATGAGACTGTTTGCGCTCTGGCTCATTTTCCACTGGATTTCCCTCAGCCACGGAGCTAGCACAAGAACTTGTGGGCATAATTCTTACAAAGTGACTTGAGGAAGTCAGGACTATTGCAGAAATGAGACCTTAAGCAGAGCCTGAATTAAAACAGGACATTCACAGATGCAAGAGCTGTCAACGCCAATGCCAGGGAGGGGTGGAGACTTTCCTCAGAAGTGCAGTCCCCCTAACTCACATGACTTGAAGAGCTGGATCTGGCCCCAGGCCTTAAAATTCTGTGCATTGCTGAAGTTCATATTTGTAGGTTTCCAAATCTCTCTGACAGACTTGCTGGCATCTGTTTCTATGGAGGATGAGGAAATGATGTGGAATTTTTTCAGTCTCAAACACCCAGCCAAGTCTCCATTTTCTAGGTGTGTTCATGTCATGGATTCCTGTATGCACCGTTTCTACTACCCCTAAACTCAGATCTGTCTTTTCAGATCAGAAGCCTGGGAGCACACCCATTTTATCCTTATCCACATGTTATTTATCTGACAGACTCCCCATTTCCCCTCCTTCTCAATTCTAGCAAGATTCTGGATCAATTAGCCAAGTTCTTACTGGATCTCCAGATGATCCAAGAGGTCCTTCCCGTCCTTGGTCACCCTGAGGGCCAGGCTCACCCTGAAAATGAAGACAACAAAATGTATAAGTTCAAGGAGGCATTTTGGAAGCAGAGTCCTGCAAATGCTAGGGGAGAGCAGTAGAAAAGCAGCACAGCTATACTGGGCAGAAAAAGGACTCTTCTAAAATCAGAACTTTATTCAGACATGGAGCATACTGAAAGGGGCACTAAGTCATAAAAACCAAATGGATTCATCTAACACCCAGAAGAATTCACATGCAGAGATGTGGCTTCACATAGGAAAGAGGCAGGATCTAACTGGAAAGTCCAACCTACTAAGGACCCAATGTCTCCCCAAAGAAGGGAGGTGGGGGATAACATTGTGTTTCAAACTTGGATTCATCTCTGGCAGCTGAAAAGGTGTTGTTTTTTTCTTTTAAAGGAATCTCATTGCTGCTTCAACAACCCTCAGAGGGTCACTTACTGCCATTGCCATCTGTTCAGAGGCTAGTGGCACACACTGGCCCCACTCTGCAAGGGGTTATAAAAATACCTGTAGCGGTGACCCCTTGCCCCAAAGGGTTTACAGAACAAGTCCATGTCTCTTTACAGCCTCTCTCTTCAGCATGCTCTGTTTTTTTTTATTATTGCTGCTCCCAATAATATATACTGCCCTGATACTTATACTCAAATAAATATGGGCTCTCTGCCTGGGTTGAAGGAAGGGTCTTTCCCCTCCCCCAGGCCAAGAGCATTACAACAGCTGTTTCACAGCTGTTGCATCCTGTCTACTCGCACAGCAGAGTTGTAGCCAACGAACCTATGTAACAGGGAATGCAATGGCCACATCCCTTATGTCCAAATTGGTCCCCAGTGTCCACACTGCCAGAGCTACAGATGACTTACAAAGCAAGTGGGTGGGGAGAAATTGGGGATGGGGAGTCCTCCTTGCTGGCTTTCCTAGGCCTTCCCTCTATTTCTTGGCAATCAACCACAGTGGCTCCTGTGTACTTAGGAACTTCCCTGCTCACAGAGCTGGTGAGTGGGGATTTGGCCCTGGTGAAGAATTGAGGGGGAGAGGAGAGCAGATTACTCTAATTCACATTGCTGGGTTTAAAAGGTTTTCAAGGACCAAAGGCCAGGGGAACAATCCTAATGTTAGATAGCAGGACAGTGTGTGTATAGTGGGTGCCAAAAGGATGGGGATGAAACTATTCACCTCTTTCTCATGCAACACTTTCAAAGGGACAGGATATCCCCGCTACTCTGCTAGCACTCTCTCCCTCACACCTGTTAAAAACAGAATGTGTGAAGCCCTGCAGGCTGGCTCCTCTGGCAGCTGGGAGGGAGTGAGGGGAGATATCGGACTGAGGTGAATAGACACCGGCTGCTGGATAGAAGCAGTGATTCTCCAATGAATCTGGGATTTTTAAACTTTCAGAGGGTTTATATATAATATTAATAACATAATAGAATTAACAATGCATACATTATTATTAAATTAATGTGTCAAATGTTTTATTTTAAATTAATAATTCATTTTATTAATAATGTAATGTTTTAACTATTATATATAGTTGAAACAGATTAAAATTGTCCTTTCTGCTCTGCTTTGGATAGCTTAACTCATTACATTTTAAATGAAAAACCTTATTTCCTTCTGAAATCTCCCATTTAACATTAAACCTTAGCACCCACTCTTGCGGTTTTGTCAAGAAGTTCTAGATTTAGGGCAAAAGGTAGGGATTTACACAATGCAAGGTTACTAAAGAAATATCTTCCAGTGACTATATCAGGCTGACTACAACCACCAGACAGTGGGGCACTGTCTAAGTCTAGGGACGGACAGTCGAAAAGCCAGAGCCTGAATTGATTCAATCTTTGCAGGTTAGTCTAATCTGGCTAGGCTAAATCACTTTGTAACTGTACAGACATCCCAGACATGCAGGCACATGCCTGCAGTGGCTCAGGCTAGAAGTCAGGGGATGCTGGAGCAGCCCTCCCTTTCCTTCCAGTCCTGACCGGGGGGCGGGGGGGCGTGGCCAGGCCCCAGCAGGATGCTTTGATTAGGGAAGGGCTCCCCTCTCCCACCTGACCAGCCTAGCAGGGAACTGATAACAGTGTTTATTACCCCTAAATCAGTGTTTATCACCCCATTAAGAAAACAGAGGGACATTACCAGCTACCTGTTGATTTTTCCTTTGTCCTGTCTACCACAGCATGGACCATAGCCAGCATGTGGTCTGCTAGCTAATGCTGAGAGGTGTCTGTAAGGCAGAGGGGATGGGAAGGGGAGGGGTTATAGTTTCTGCTTGCAGTTTCTGCTTGAGCTCCAGCCAGGGAGCAGAGGGGAGAGGACAGCCCTGCTGTGGAAGAGAGAGCCCCACCCAGCCCAGAGAGCATGCTGGGATGCTAGGGGAGTCAGGTTTAACTTAAACCAGCCAGGGGTCTGGGACAGACATTGCATACAGTGGTTTGACTCAAATCAGTTAAGTCTGATACTACATTCAACCAGGTTTATCTCAAACTGGTTTCAGCCTTTTACAAACTGGTTTATGTGCAGTGAACATCTCTTCTGTAACAGGTTTAAACCAGTTTCTGATCACTTAAACCGGTTTATGTGTAATGTCTGTCCCTAACTTAAGAAACAAAAATCTGCAAACAACCCCCAGATATTTTGCACCATGCCTGCATGCAGGTGGGCACAGACCATTCCAATACACGTCATGTCTGTGAAAGAGATGGATGTACTGCTAAGATTCTAAATGGAAAGACAAGAAATGTTCATGCTCTGTCAATCCCAGGGCTCAGTGCAAACTCGAAGCCTTTTAGATGAATAGCTAAATCTCAGTAAAGCAAAATGCACTCCACTTATGTGCACAGCATATTGTTTCCCATATGTGCACTTCCACTGTGCATTCTCGTATCTACGCTTAGATCTGTTGGCAATGCATGGTCTGACCAACTTGGTAAGTATCTAAACATTGTCCAAAAGAACTACTCCTTTCTCTATTTCATAACCTTATTTGAACCAAGCACTTCTTCAGCCTGGCTGTGCTAAGCCAGTCACTGGCGCACTGAAATAAAAAAAATCTTGTTAATACATCTCCATTACTTTCCTACCTTATTTAAGACTCTGCCTATGGCATAGAGCTTGGACAAAATACCAGTTTAGAAGAATTAAATCCATTGTTTGCTAGCTATAAACTTCCATCAGGGCTGGCCAAGAAGTAAATATAAAACATAACATTCAAAGGGCTCTGAATACTGATGGAGAAATTTCTGGCAATGCAGTCATACCTCGTGTCTAAACTGAATCTTGGAAATTAGTCCCTCTCTCTTTGTTAACAATTTCATTCCAAGGCCCTATTGTGGCTTCATTTTCATGCACATCTGCCATTGCAAACAACATACAGCAGGGTTGCTGTTCCCAGAACATAGCATGTAAACAGGAAATTACAATTTTGGCATTTTCCAGCAAGCAAGGTTCAAAAACCACATGGAGCTTCCTCTGTACTGTGCTGTGCAGCTTCCCCCGTAGCCTTAAGAACTCCTGCCCAGTTTCTAAGCTGCTAGTGTCTTAGAGTTCCAGCATTCATTGCTAAAAAAGGGCAGAACATACTGCAAGAATTCCCCTGAGGGTAATCAAGCTCAAGTCAAGTCAGCCCTGAGGCCACTGTGACCACTGGGGCACTTTAGATGCTGTAACAACCCTCATTCACTCTGTCCTGTGTTTGGCTAGCTTTGTACACTCTACCAGTTGAAGCCCAATCCAGTCCTTAATATTGGTTCCCCAGCTCTTGTTGGGTCTGCCTCTTTTTCTCTTCCCCTCCACTGTGTCCTGCATTATGGTGTTGGCGAGGGTGTCCAGTCTTCTTGTGATGTGTCCAAACCACTGCAGCTTCCTTTGTTGCACAACCTCCAACTATGGTTCGTAGGTTCCAATTTCTTGACTGATTTGCTGCTTGATGGACTCATTGGGCTGGTGCTCTGTGTACAAGACATGAAGCAGCCTCCTAAAGCAGCACATTTCAAATGCCTGAATTCTGTTCTCTAACTTCTTATTAAGCATCGATGCCTCACAGCCATAAAGCATCGTAGAGACGACTACTGCATGAAGCAGATGAAACTTTACGTTTTGTGTAATATTGCTGCTTGTCCAGATTTTCTTTAAGATTTTTAGTTGGCTGCTGGAAATGGCTATTCTGGTCTTGACTTCCTTTTCAGATGTTAAGTCTTCTCTGATGGTGGCTCCCAAATACTTACAACTTGTTACTCTTTCTAGTTTTTCATTGCCGATTGTCACATCAACTTTGCTGTCAGTGATCTTGGGATTTGTCATGACTTTGCTTTTCTTAGCGCTTATTTCCATTCTGCAGCTCTTTGCAGTTTTGTCTAGCATTTCTGTAAGTTCTTGAAGCTCTTCAGATGTCCCTGCTATCAGTTCGATGTCATCAGCAAAACGCAGGTTGTTGATATTCCACCCTCCAACTGATATGGTGCCTGTGAAATTCTCTAAGGTATCTGACATGATTTGCTCAAGGAAGAGGTTGAAAAAGCAAGGTGAGAGCAGGCAACCTAGGCACATTTCTACTGAAGTTGCAAACTATGCAACAATATTGTTGTTGATCGCCACTCCACTTCTTGCATTGCTGTGAAGTCCTTCTATTAGTGTTATCAGAAATCTGCTGATATTATGCTTCTTCTTAGTGAGCCAAAGTGCTTTGTGCCACACCCTATCAAAAGCTTTCTTGAAGTCTATGAAGTATGATGTTCTTTTTGGTGATCACAGTGCTTTTCACACAGTACTTGGATGTTGAGGATTTGCTCTGTGGTATTTCTGTATGCTCTAAACCCAACTTGCTTTTCTACCAGCATGGTTTCCACTTGAAGCTTTGTGCATTGGTGGAGATTCCCCTATTTAGAAGGGAAATGATGACTGATATCATCCATTGGGTTGGCCAAGTTTTCTCCCTCCATATCATGTTGCAAATTTTGTGAAGCATGCTTGTTACGTTTGTTAGGGTGACAGTGTTTGGATCGTAAGGAGCATTGGATTTGCAGCTGAATAAAAGGCTATAACCTGTGGCCTAGCAAGCTGCTAACCACAAGGCAAAATGGTATGTTAAAAGTAACATTGCAAGATGCTTAGGTAAGCATTTTCCTAACAATATAATAGCGTTGTAAGATATATAGTTCATCGTGTAAGAAGAACAACATGCAGACCACCAGCTATCATTGGGAGATAAAGCAGAAGCAAGACCTTGAAATGGTGAAGAAATCAGCAAAAGACTGCAAGTGACTGAAAGAAGCTGGGGTCAGGGTCTTAAACACACTCATAGCAAAAAGATATGTAAATAATTTTAATGCATAGGCAATTCCATGCTAATGAAGTAAACAGTAAACAGAGGCAGAGCTTAAGATGGGAAGGACTAAGGGTTGGAACAAAGGAGAGGCAAAGGTGGGGTAAATGTTAATAAGCATAAACTAAGGTGTATAAATATGGAAAGAACTAATTTTTGTGGCAGCTCCCTGGTTTGTTGGAGCATTGTCCAAAGCTGTCTCCATTTTGAATAAAGCTGTTGACGAGCAATGTGTGCAGGTGATGCATGATGGCATTGATTTGTTGTCTCCCTAGTTGCTGGGCATCACATGGAGTTGAGGTCTAACAATGTTGTCACCTGTCTTCAAGAATTCTGCAGCTATGTTGTCTAGCCCAGGTACTTTCTAAATCTTCAAGCATCTAATGGGTGCTTCTGCTTCTTAAGGTGTCTGGGTCTTCCTCTTCAGTGTTTCCAGGTACTCCTTTCTCTAGTTCGTCAAGTACCTTGTGCTCCATTTGGATGTTGTAATTATAGAGTTCCTTTGTATACTCTGCCCATATCTTGTGTATTGCATTGTTTTCAGTAAGTATTTTTCCATTCTTGTCTTCTACAGCCACTGTTCTTGCTTAGTGTGTTTTTGTTATCTTCTTCAGGCTCTCAAATGCTTTCTTGTTGTTGTTGTTCTCAAAACCACTTTGAATTACTTCACACCTGTTTAGAATCCAGTCTTCTTTCACCTTTCTTATTTAATTTCTTACATTCCTGTTTGCTTCTCTGTAATTGAGACTGCCAGATTCTGAATCAAAATGTTTAGGCTTTCAGTGCTCGTCATGCATCATACATTTCCATGATTTTGTTGTTCATCCACGGTTGACTCTTTTTCTTAGCTGTTCCAAGCAAATCTTCTGCTGTTTCTTTGATTGCTTGAATGAATCCATCTGTAATGTTTTGTAAGTCAGTTAGCATTAGGAGTGGTTCAAATTTTCCTCCAATTTTTATGTTGAAGTCAGCCTTTATTGTGGGATCCCTGAACTTTTCTAGGTCATATTTGACTATTAGTATATTTTTGTTTGCAATCTTCTTCAGTTTCAGCTTTATTGTCATCATTACTAAATTGTGGTCACTGCCAACATCAGCTCTGGGAAATTATTTGGTTTATTCAGGTTGATGCTTGATTGGAAATCAATTAGATGTGAGAATGTAGTTTAATTGATTCTTGCAGGTGCCATCAGGAGACATTTATTTCACTCTTCTTGATGGTTTGTGCAGATAAACTTGTGTGGGTAAAGTGAAAAGTGTGAGATGAGAAATAAAGTCACCAGGTCTAAACGGTGGAGATGAGATGGGCTGTTCAAAGCTTTCACAATCCACCGTGAGGGAGAAGGTAGTAAGACATTTCTGGGGAAAACCTAGCACTGAATGTATTCATGGGATGGTTTGGTGGCAGCTGGCAAAGCAATGACATGACAACTGCACTGACCTAAAGGATCTGTAGGAAATCCCAGACCTAGCCTCCTAGATCTTGGTCTTCTCTGCACAGCTGTAGTTTCCCCACTGGCATGGCAGCAGGCTGGCTTATTGTGAGCCTGTTGGCTCTGTCATCCCACAGCTTTCTTTTTGAGCGTGGAGTTGATGCAGAAATAAATGACCAGGAGCAGTTTGCTGTGAGAGCCACTTGTTGTAGAGGGCATTCTTCTCCCCCTCTCTGGCTGGCCAGACCTTCTGAAACGGGGCATGTTCAGAACCACATAGAATTCTCCAGAGGGCTGCCGGCAGCTTCAAGTTGGAGGAGTGTGTCTGAATCTGCTTAAAAAGCTTCCCCCCCACTACCCCAGCACTTCTAATGCTCATCTCATCCTCAGGCCTTGCTTACTGCCCTGTATGCCAAGTAACAAGCGGGTGAAATGGCTCTGCAAGACCAGCAGGTTTTGGGTGACACTTGAAACCCAAAACAAAATAAGAGTGGCACTCTTATTTTTGATAGTGAGCCAAGTGAATAGAACAGCTTGCCATAACCCTTGTTTGTTAATAGCTCTTTGCAGCAGAAAGACCTGCAGGGATGGAAGAACTTTGTGCCCAGTACAGGAAACCACTTTTTATTAAGCAGATGCAGCTGTTTGATGTTTGAAATTCAGGGCTCTCGAAGAAACTTTTTCTACCTGCCTTACACTGCTGCAAAGCAGACTGAGCAGGTTTTGAATCTACATCTCTAATCTCCACAGAGAGTGGCCTAACTGCCCGGCTAGGGGGTGGGCAAAGTGTTGAGGGAAGGAATATTCTCTCAGTCTCTTATTCATTGTATATCACTTTGTTTAAATAAATATTTACTGCATCAGAGAAAGTGAAAAGGACTCCATAGCTTGGTGGTGAGGGTACTCACATGGGACCTGATTTTAAATCCCTGTTCTGAAACAGACAAAAAGGGGATCTCAACCCAGGTGTCACCCATCTCAGGACGGGCTAGCAGTGGATTGTTCTCAACTTCTCCTTCTGGAGCTGCTCTGCTTCATTAAAAAATCAAATATTCATTGACTCCAGGACTAGAACCTGAATGCTCTATGTGACTGCTCTGGTCATGGTTTGGAGAGTCTTTCTGGCCTCTCTCTCTGTCCCAGTGAATATATAGTTGAAGAACAGTGTGAACAGTATGACTAAGAAAGGTCAACACCATAACACACTAATATGGTGGACAGGGCACTTTCCTGGGGATTCAAGTTTTCTTTGGCTGAGGAAGGTTTTAAACCCAGGCTTTCTGACATCCCATATCACTGGCTTCTTGGCTTAAAGTGAAGCGGATGGTAGGAGGGGGGAGCATTTCCTCCAGTGAACTGGTTCTGTGACTCTCTCCCAAAATAACCAATGTCAGCAAAAACTATTAGCCATTCACTGAATATATGGAATAGAGCATTTCCAAACCTCAAAGGCCTTGCACACAGAGTGACAGTTTACAGACCACTACTGCTGTGCTGCTTGGACACAGATATGGAAATCTTAGTCAAGATACTTTGCACTGATCTTTATAGTTGCCCGGCTACAAAAGCAAAACACGGGGTGCGCGTTCCACCAACTCAGTTCTGAATCTGGCTGTTAAGTAAGCAGTAGCTTCCCAGGTGTTTTCACCGTGCATTTCTTAAAACATGTCTGAGGAGAAAGAACTCGTTTGTGTTTTGGTTGTACAGTAAAAAACAGCAATGACAGCAGCCTTACCATGTGTAAGAGAGGGACAGGCAAACAGTAATTCATCAGTGACAGGTCAGTACGGTATGCCCTACTTGTTGTTGTTCTTATTTCTCATCACCACCACCTCACGAAGCAACGGCACATTTTCCATCTCCTTGACACAAAGTGTGGCATTGCCTGGTGTTTTCAGCATGTTGATTTTGGACAAGTGAGTACTACTGCCCACCTACTCCTCCTCATGAGCCTGTTGAATGATTCACCAAGTGGCAGACATGCAAAATACTTTCCTACTTACTCCCAGCCCATCCTGAAGACCTCAAACCCCTCTTAAAGGGGAACTGAGGGAGAACTCCCCCTTTCTCCACACATACACACACTTTCCTGCTCACCACCCATCAGTGAATGGCATCTGCACACTCCCTAATGAGTCACAGGAACAAGGAGACTGCTGTGATCCTAAAAACCTGTACAGGTCTCTCTGAAACAGCTCTCATGCAGAGAACTCATGGAGCTGAAATACCAGATTCATGCTAATGCCATATGAAAACTCAGAGCCATTTACTGCCAAGCACTTCTAACATTTTCACTTCATTTTCTCTGCTGTCATTTTCTTTCTTCCGTCCCAGTCCCTTGCTTTGCTGCTATCCTCCACAACTGTCTTAACTTTTGAGGTAGAGAAGTTGGAAAATTTCCCTCCAAGTCCCAGATTCCAAAGCAAAAATCATTCCCAATGTGAGCAATCTTCATGCAGGAAAGGAGAAGTTTTCCCTGGGGCATCTGAGACAGCAGTTTCCTTTTCACAGACTTCTTGTCACACTTTTAGCTTCTTTTCTACCTTGGAAAACTCAGAACAACAGCAGAGTCTCCCAGGGCATTTTTACACATGCATGCACTGCAGTGCCAGATGCTTTGAAAAGCGCCTGGCGCTGCAACACTTGGAGTTGTATAGGTGGTGAAATGTGCATCAGCACTGAGAAAATGGCAGCAGTGCGCTTTTTAACTAAAACACATAGAAGGTGCTTTAGTTCAAAAGTGCACCACTGCCATTTTCTGCATGGTGACATGCATTTCACCATTTATACAATTGCACATAGACCCGAACACAGCCATGGGGAAACCAGGCAGCCACCCAGGGTCCAGACAGAAAGGGGGCCTGAAAATGGGGAAAAAAAATTGCAAAACAAAGTTTTAATATTGAGCATATACAAGGGGCCCAATACTAAAAGTTCACCTGGGGCTGCCAGGAGTCTAGGTACACCACTGACTGTGCATGATGCAGCGCAGTGCGTATCAACTTGCATGCAGAGCAGACTCGATTAATCAAGTCTGCTACGAAGTGGCGGATCTCTGGTGCATTGTGGGACCCCAAACTGTGTGTATAAATGCCCCCAATGCCTGAAGAGGGGTGTTTGTGCCCAAAAGCTTGCAAAGAACTTTTCTCTAACTGTTTAGCTGGTTTAATAAAAGTTATCACATCTACCCAAAGAACCTTGCCTGTCAGCTTCCTTTAACATTCTTCTATCCTGGAAGAAGGGTTGGCAGCAGAGTGGAAGGACAAGAGGACATGATGAACTTTTCCTACAGAGAGTAAAGCTGTGCTGCTTCAGCTTGGCCATACCCCATAACTCCCTCCTTGCTGGCTTTGCCCCCAGGACCACTAGAGAATCAACCAGATGGCTATATTCTCTGCTACACTGTTGACATCTGGGACCCACATACTACAGACCCACATACACAAAGTACACAGGAAGGAGGAAGACTCTTTTCCACTGCCACTGTTACCCTCTGGCCCCACTGCCACAGGAACTGTTCAGATATGCACTGTTGGGCTGGGAGCATAACAGTCCTCATGATTAAGAGGTCCAAAGCTAACATTTCACGATCCTTTGGAACCTGGATCTGTCCATCCAAGCCCTCAGAAGCAATGGCCACGATGGTACACAGTTTCATTAAAAAAAAAACAACAAGTAGTAAATAGTAGGAACCAGGTATAGGAGAGATTTGTTTGAATGCACGAAGGGACCTTTTCATGCTATCTTCTGACCTAGTGGTGAAATCAATGAGGTGCTGGCCTATGAAAGAAGTCTGATGGGATCAGATATTGGACCTATATTTGCACTCTCTAATACATGCCCTTTCCTGGGTTATGCTGGGGAAGCACCTGTGTGGAAGCAGGCAGAGATAATGCAGTGAGAGAAATAGCATCATGAGTCAGTAGTTACCTTGTCTCCTCTTGGCCCCCGAGTGCCAGGCGTGCCCTGCGGGCCTCTCTCTCCATTACTGCCCTGTTAGAAAAGAATCAAATGCTGGTTCAGAACCTGCTACACAGCAGTGCAGGCTCTGGTCACATTGTGCTCTTCATTTGCCCTGGTCACACAGATCTTGGATGATTCTTCAAGGAAGATCATAGCATTGGACCAGATTATCCTCCTACCATGTAAATTGTAAAAGGAGGCAGGAGAATCAAAATACCTCAGGTGCACTACCACTTCCAAACCCCACACAGCCTACTGTGGAGTGACTGCTGAGGGCCATGAAAGGAGAAGTAACACATGGCCTCTGTGAGGATGGCTAAGGTCTCCCCTGAATCTGTTACTCCAGTGCCAACATGCAAGTATCCTGCAACTGAGAATCTAAGACAAAATGTCATGCATAGGTTTCATGTCTTCTTCCCTCATTCAAAGACTTGCACAGGATTTAGCTTCAAAACTCTGACTGAATTATTGGACTGGACTGGACTAAACCCCAGCACACTGTTGGTCAAGCCTCAGTGCTCTGAGGCTCACTGTGTACATCAAGAGAAGATACCCATTTCTTTCCTGTTAGAATTCTAGTTTTACCATTGTTCCTGATGCTCATGAGTTACCCCAGCTCTGTTGAGGACTAGCCAAACACAGCAGTTACAGTGCCCTATATCTCATCACTGTGACATATTGCAAGACTCTCTTACCCTTTCTCCAGGAGGGCCATCCTGACCAGGATTTCCCTGCACAAAAATAAAAGCTGTGTTAAAACATTTGAAGCTGCCAACAAATGTAGTCATCCATTCCAGAAAAGTACAGATGACTCACCTCATCCCCCAGCTCCCCTTTCTCTCCATTGGCACCAGCACTCCCAGGTGGACCCTACACAAATAAATGAGACAAAAAGCAAACAAGATAAATCCGAGATGAGTTTGAACTAAAGCCTTGTGGCATTGTCTTACAGCTGCAACCTACACAATACAGCTAATTTTCAGAAGAAGAAAGCTGGCCAGAGGGACAGCTTCTGCCTTCAGACAAGAAGGTTGCAGCAAAGGGGGAAAGTCTCTGAAGATCAAACTCTAAGATGTGCACTTGCTTCTTCAGCACTTGCTTCTTCACCTGTAATGGGAGTTCCCACGTGAATAGCCTGACACACTTGTGTAAGTGTTTTGAGGGTAGGTGCTAACAGAGAGCAGGGTCACTGTTCAAACAGTCCATGCATTCCTCTACAATTGCTTCAAAAGTTTGTGACAAAGCAGCAATGTTTCCTTTTGAGTCTGGATTTTTTGAAGAAATAAGAACCAAAGGCAGAAAGCTATTCTTGCTGTGACTGATTGGGTGGCGATGTTGCTACCATATAAAGCTAGTCATAGCCCTAGCACCAAGACATGTAGAAGGAATAACAGTACAAAGATGAAAGCAGGGGCAGCCTTAGGTGAAAGCACTTTACTGACCTTTTCTCCAGTGTTTCCAGGATTTCCTGGCCTACCAGCTTTCCCATTAACTCCAGGCTCTCCCTTAACAAAAAAACCAAACAGTGTTATTAAAAATAAAAATCACTGTTCCCATCTCAAATTGCTTCATCTAAACCAGTACATTTCAGGTATGTTATATCATATTGTGAGCAATCAAAAACATTTCCTAGGTTCTTACCCAAATTATTTTCCTTCAAGATTTAGATCTTTTTTTTGTAGGCCATAGAGAGATGAACCCAGGGTAAAAGACCAAGAGGGTATTTGTTATCCTCTACATGAGTAACAGTCTGGGTACAAGCAGATCTATCTATATGCTCTTCCAACTTCCAAGAGAATTGCCCACTTTGAGCCTTTTATAGCTAAGGATGTGAAGTGGCAGTGTTTATGTTTATCCATCTCAAAGGAAACAGGAGTTTAAAAATGAGAAGCTATGAAACCAAACAGGCTTCTATATCCACCTTGTACTATTCTCTAACCAAGTCGGGATTGCATGCATGTATTCTGTGGATGCTTCTGTGCATTCTAATATTAACTCCAGGTCACTTGGCAAATTTCAGGAAGTGATATGTTATGGTGGGGCATCTATTCTTATGAGAAAGGCTTCAGAGCCTGGGACAGTGTTTTATAAGAACCCTCCAAAAACAAAATTCTAGGTTCATGAAAAATTTTACACTGCTGTTGAACAGAACAGGGACACAGCAGGTTGTTGACCTTGTAGGCAGGTTATAATAGGAACTAGAGGGAAAAAGGGAGGGAGGAAGATTTCTGAGGTTACATTAACAGGCTCAGCATAGTTTTATGAAAACTTGCTAAGAGCACTGAAAAGCCGTGGGGTGACAGAATGCAAGTCAAGAAATTGGGCTTCCAAAATTCTAACTCCTTTAGTTGACAAAACCCAAAACCTCCTTAGAAACATGCCTATTTTTTAAATTAAAAAAAAAGATGTGATGGTTCTAGATGCCCACAAGCCACAGAACCAGAGCTGCCTTGCTGAATCTCTGCTATAAAGCACAATGTTCAGCAAACTGAAAGTATTGCTGGGGGGTTACATACTATGCATAGTCTGCATCATGGAGTTTTGTATAATGGCTGATATTTTAAGACCTTTCAGAAATAATTCAGCAACAGCCAGAGGTATAACAAGGCATCTGGGTGCCCAAGGCAACAGGATACATAGGGGCCATGATCATACAGCTGTGGTGGACGCTCTTATTTTTCCACCCTCCTCCCACAAGTTGGTGTCTGGGGCTGCTGCCCTGTTGCCCCACCCTGGTTATGCTACTGGTGACAGTCGTTTCAATCTTCTTTTATGAAACCTGATGTGAGCATTAGCACTTTGACATTTTACATTTCACATCTCTCCAGAAACAGCCCACCTTATTGTTTCACCATTATTCTGGATTACCTATCTTGGAATAGCAACATTTGTCATGAGCCACTGAAGTGAATTATGCAAATTGAACAAGCATAAGGAAGCTGAGGATGGATGAATCGCTGCACTCCTTGGCTTCACTCCAGAGCCTATTTGACTAATGAATGCTTTGCTTGCTAGTCATCCTAGAAGGATCCCCCACCAGTAGCTGCCATGAAGAAGACTTCTTAACACTAAACTTTTTATACAATTGCTCATTTTTATACAAGGTGGTGTTCAGTTGTTAGATTCATTTGGAGCTCCAGCTTGATTTTTTCTTCACCCCAGAAGTCCACCAAGGGAAAGCCTCAGCATATAAATTAATTGGACCATTAAAAGGTCAGTAACAAAATCAAGATAGTTGAACTCCTACACTTCCCTAGGCCTAGCAAGAGAAGCATGTTTGACATCACACTGAGAAAAGCTGAGCATCTGCAAGTCCCACAGATGTCAACAAGAGTTTTGCCCTGAGCTGGCACTGGAAGCTCTGCTCCATTGGTATTCATTTTGGTCCATGGATTTGCATTCAAGGAAACTTCAATAACAATAAAAGATGCATCACTCACCATTAACCATTAAATACATTTTCTATAAGTGGTTTCCAAGTCTGCTCATCTCACTTGTAAGCTTCATTATGGAATTTTCATTTAGCAAACAATGACCTGCCATCCCCTGTACCATTGACAGAAGAAAGCTGAAGCTCAGGTGTGGCTGAATGAATACTGCCTGAAATTCATTACTCACCTTTGATCCTTTGAGGCCATAAGCACCAGGGTCTCCCTTAGGTCCAGGAGGGCCTTGTGATCCCTATTACAAATAAGCTAGTATCAATGTACACAGAAAATCAAACTGGCATCAAACATCCCAAATATCCTATTAAGTTTCCACCATTCTGACTGAAGAGGCATATCAGTAAGTTAATAAGGGATCAAGGAAATTGAGAGCATTTCAGAATTACATGCCTTCATGGGGCTGAGTCACATGCTGTGTCTTATGAAAACTGCTGTAAACATTTATATGCTTTTGCAATATAAAAGTAAATTAAAACAAAGCAGCTTGTGATCTCTGTCCTGGGTGGATTCAGGAAAGGAATGAGCGGGGGATGCTACCACACCCACTTCAGCTCAATGATCTCCTGAGCTCCCTGCTGATCAGTGCAGGCTCCTGACAGACCTCTGGCTGCCTGTGCAGGGACCTTTCTGAACTCACCGGCTGGTTGAGATGGGCTCTTGCCAGACCCATTTCTTTTGCATGTCTCTGGAGCCTGGGGGAGACCACTGCTGCTGTTCCTCCACCCACAACACCTTCCCTATGCTAAATTCAGGGGCAGGGGAAAAGAAGGGGTGAATGGTGGTGGCCATCACACCTCTTGGGTTCTGGAACTATATTAAAGCAGTCACTCCAGCAAGAGCCTACACCAACCAAGCTGAGGGAGCTCACTGCAGCTGGAAGGGGGTTCAACTGCAACAATGCATTGCCTTGGGATTTGCCCCAATTCCAGTTGTTGGAGTACAGCAATAGCATTTCTATTTGAATTTTTTTATTAACAGTGATGGAACATTATGTTCTGTACCATAACCTGATTAATAGGAAGGGATCAAATCACTTCCTTCAAATGACACACCTGACAAGATGGCACAATTTGACACACAGAAATGAATGACTAAAGGCTACACCCATGTTCCTATATAGTTTTTAGGAAAAAAGTGCCCCTTAAAAGCCATCTCATGGAATGCAAACACCCATCATTCACATCAATGACTGCAATGTAGCATAGACATTTCCAAACTACCATTAAATGAGCTAGTGCAGGTCCCATCATGCAGGTCAACACAGGTAAATTCACCCAGCTTTTCAGGTAGATTTTGCTGCCTGTGTTGAGCTTTGTATTGCTACAGCTAGCTCACATCAAGTTGGCTTGTGTATCTTAACACTAGACTATAGTCACTATTCTGGTGGCATAGCCCATATTATTTTTAGGTGACCTATATACAAAACACAGCTGGGAAATTAGTTCAGTATCTGGGAAATTTTCAAGCCTAAAACAGCTTAAGTATTTTTAGTGGTATAACTATAATTTTAAGATTTATTTTAATTACCTAATCCATGAACTGATAAATTGCCTAACGTACAAACTGATAAAACTACATAAATGCCCAGTGTAAATAAAGTTTTATATATATAACTATCTTTCTATCTTGGATTCCTTTAGAGGATTATTTTGCATGGTTGAATACTTAGTGTCATTTTCTTTCCTCTCTCAAACACTGAAGCTCTCCGTCTAGAAAAAAAACAAGCAAGTAGGTTTGTGTGCATTGCATGTTTAATGATAACTTAGGACTAAAAGCAATGGTTTTCCACATTTGACTATTTGGGCCTTAGGGTTTTCTGTTTGAAAATTGTGCTTCAATAAAATTGCTACTTTTTGACAAATTTCAGGATGTCTGAAGTGCCATGAAATGCATGTCTTTGTTTTTATTTAAAAAATGTATTCAACTATGAAAGTAATCATCATGCATACATGTCACGGCTACAATCAATTACCTCTTTTGAAGGCTAAATTATTAATCAAGAATTTTGCTGAAATTTTTCTGTGCAATGTACTCAGAATCCTCTGTTTTAACCTATGGTCAATTTTGGGGTTTTATATTTTGGGTCTTTAAAAAAGAGGAGCCTTAATCCACAGAGGTAGGGTAAAGTCTTACAGACACCTATGCATATGACTGACTTTTGTCACAACCACATGTATTTCATGGAGTTTAAGCCTAAAAGGAACTGTTAAATAATCTAATCTTGCTTTTTATAATCAGATCATCTAATCTGATTTCCAATAATCCTTAAATTTAATCTGTTTCTTCTGTATTGATCTCAATAATTTGTTTTTGGCAAAAGCCATCTTCCAGAAAGTCATGCATTCTTCATGGGAAGGCACCAACAGATGGAAACTCCATTATTTCCCCTGGTAACTTGTTCTAATGGCTAATTCTGGCTTTCAGATTCATCATCATCATCATCACAGATCTCCATTTGCTCTATAAAATTAATCCATTCTGATCTAGTGCTCTGAATGTCCTTGAATAAAACAAGTATACAACAACATGTGGCTAATAACAGCGAATCCACAGGTACTCTGGAACAATTTCTACCAGATTACATCCACCTCCTAAAAAAAACCCTCTTCTATTCTCAGATGACAGGGCTGAGGTGAGGAATTGTATCATATCTCTGCAGTCACAAATATGTCACCTCTCCACTGTGATTTCTCCTGGGCCCCAGGAAGTGCCACATATTAAGATTCCAGGTGGCTGGCAGGCTGATTCCCAGTCACAGGCATTGCCATTCTTTCTACCATGCTTTTAATTAAAGACAATATATGTTAAAGAAAGACAAACCACCAAAGTACATACGTCAAATCCTGGAGATCCTTTGCAGCCTGGTAACCCAGGATATCCATCTTCACCCTATTAGCAAAGAAAAAAGGCCTGCAGTGAACCTCCTGCTG
>NW_005842017.1:1639109-1648806 GCF_000455745.1 Alligator sinensis
GAAAGAGCCAGCATGGTCTATAGGACTGAAGGCAGTTGGAGGTGTGGAGCTTTTACCATATTAAGCTCCAGCATGGGAATTCAGCCCTGCCCAAATGGGTAAGCGAATGGGATTCCCAACTCCTAGTTGGCTCTGGATCTACTGATTAATGCTGGGGTGGGACTGGACAGAGGACATATGCTTAAGCCTGAGCACATGTTGCTGCTGCATGGACACAGCCAGCCAATGGTCTAATATCAGTACTAGGGGAGAAGCCAAGAGCACAACCAGTCTGCATAGATATGATGAGCCCGTGCAGCATACAATAATCAGCTGGAATCCAGACAGAAGAAGGTCCCCGACTGAAGACAGAGAAGTGGCACTAGGGCTGATTTTTCAGCTGTCTGAGATGACCATTGTTAATTAAGATGGCTGTTTGTCTCAATAATTAGATTATCAGTGATTTCTGAGTGAATTCCTTCTTCCCCAAAGGCAGTAGGTCTCCAGCCTGAGTGAGAGCTTGGGACTGACTACCAATAATGGGAGCTATCCCACAGAGTTCATGTATTCTTCATAGTGTTCCCAGACACTGCTGCAATGGGCTGGCTACAGTGTAGATTTACTGTGGGCTGAATCCTTCCCTCACCAAAGAGCTGAGAGGAACAGCAGAATGAGGAAGCTCTGCATGATCCATGGACAGGCAAGCCCTGAGCACACAGGATCCTGAACTGGACCTAGGGGGCTGTGCTGCCAGCTGGAGGGTTGGGTGTGCGCCAGAGCTGCACTGTTTTTCTTTCCTTGACCCCCCATTGCAGTGGCTACACAGTCCCCAGATCATGACCTACTCCTGCACCAAGCCCTGATCACTCTCTGGCCTGAGGCGATGGGGAGCAGGAAGCCTCCTGAGCTTCCTGGCCCAGTGCCAGGTTTGTCTTGTCTGAACACCCTGTGGTTTTGTGGGTGGCAATACTTGTGTATAGCCTTGTCTCCCTCCATGCCCCAAAGACAAATCTTACCTTCATGCCATCAATACCATCAATACCACGCCTGCCCTTCTCTCCCTAAAACGGAGAACAAGGGAACAAGGGAAAAATGGTTACTGCATCTTCACAGCATCAACAGAAAAAAAGAATGATCGGGGGGGAGGGGAAAAAAGCTGCTACTGACCTTGGCTCCCTTGGAGCCTCTGAATCCCTGTGGAGGGAAAGAAGAGAGAAGTTAATGCCTACATGCAGAGCACAGCCATGTCTCTGCCACACTGATATCTGTGATAAGCCCAGTGCAGAGCAGCCGGGAGGGCTGGAAATAAGGGATGCAGTGTCCCCTTTTGAAGTTTGCCATTTGTTCTCTGAATGAAAAGGGGCTTTGCCCCATTCCTAGCTAAAGGAGGACAAATTCACACCAAAGGGCATTTTGCATTTGCAAATAGCATCTCTTTGTTGCATGTACTCACTTCTGCCCATAGCACTTTATCTCCACCTCCATCCTAAACAGGATGTTACTTCTACCACAGCCCTGGAGCAGTAGGCAGAGATCAGAGATGGGCACACAAGGAATGCTAGCTTTGACAGTTAAAGAAAAGGATATCTGATCTTGACTATTGCTCCCTGAAACCTAATTGCTCCTTATTCCATAGAACAGGGTCCTTCACTGCAGGTACCCTCTGATCACACCTCACTGAAACACAAGGTCATAGCATGCAGCTTTGTAGTGATGCTGGGCCAACAGCACTCAGCTTGGTGATGTTCTGCATTGGACAGGCGTACACCACGGGGTTCATCAGACAACTCCAGAATCCATGACAGGCCTTGAAAAACCCTACTTCTTTTCAGATACCCAAAGCAAACCATATTTGGTATGAGTGTGATGGGTGGGGTTACCAATAACCAGTCATATAGAGGGTGTGTGTAAGTGCGGACAAGAGAGTGAAGTATGCTTAAACAACCTTGATGTTCCTCCCTTCATGTGTTTTGACAACGGCAATGGGGGAGGTTGTGCTTTACCTAGTGAGAAAAGCTGTGAAGACCACTGTCATTCAGCAGCGTGGGGAGGAGAGGTTTCTCACAGAACACAGGGAGGGTAGATAGTTGTTGGAGTAGGACTGTAGGGATGAACAGAAGACAAGGAAGGTGCATCGCATGCCATACTCACCTTCTCTCCTCGACTACCTTTGTCTCCCTAAACACCAAAGACAAGAAAAATAAATAAATTAATTACACATAGGCATCAAAATACAAGTCTAGGAAACAACACAAGTAAAGTTCTACCTCAGGCTGTAAAGGACACTCAACATACCTTCATCCCCTGGTAGCCAACAGGTCCAAGGTCTCCTGGTGGTCCCTAGGGGACAAAATGAAACAAGTTATAGACTTTATGGAAAGAACTAGCCAGCACAGGCAGCTACTTCTCTTGCTATTCTGCAGCATCCTGGGAATATGCAGTCACCAAGGGGATCTGGTGACTCCAACTCTCTCCTTGATGAATCCGTACTTTTTAACTACATTTTTAAAAAGCCCACGTGCCTCAAAACATCACATGCCTAGAATATCTGTCTCCTGATTCATTTTATTCTTCTAATTCTACATTGACTTGTTCTCCACTTTTCATCATCTGCATAATACCCAGTTTCCTTCATCTGGCCTCCAATCAGCAAACAGAAAGGAAAATTACAGCAGATTTATTTCAGCTGGAGATACATAGGGTATTTTAACACAATTTTTGCTCCTGAACTTGGAATGCAAACTTCATTGGTAAATCATATTGAGCAATTCCTCTTTATAAACAAGCAGACAGAGAGTAATGCATCAGCTTCCATGTTGCAAACATCTGATCTGTTTAATCAGCTGAAGGAAACCTAATTACTTCTTCAGGCAAGCAGGGAAGGCATTCATGCCCTCTGATCCTTTCACTGTAAAAATGTGGCCCATCTCAAAGGGTGTGGAAATTGCACACACTAAGAGGCGTTGTTGTTTGGGAAGAATATTAAGTCTAGGGAAGAATCCCTCTCTCTCTAAGGGATTTCAAAGTTGAAAATACACAAGCTGACTAACTGCAGTAATGTGTGAGAGAAAAATACACCTCTAAAAATAAATGTACCTTATAAAAATGTGAGGAGAAATGGG
Source organism: Alligator sinensis (assembly GCF_000455745.1). Taxonomy (NCBI): domain Eukaryota; kingdom Metazoa; phylum Chordata; order Crocodylia; family Alligatoridae; genus Alligator; species Alligator sinensis. The sequence goes on from NW_005842017.1 coordinate 1,642,211, forward strand.
AGGATGTTTTCCTCATCCATTTTGAAGATCATTTGCTAAAATACAAGCCTCTAACACTGCCCTGTTTTTAGCATGAAAGGGGCATCAGAGCATAAAATACATAGTAATGCAGGGTGGAGGATGGGACATTTGAGTCAGAGAAATACCCTCTAGAAAAAATGGCTATTTTGGGTGTGGAACAAGCATGCCTTGTGGCCAGAGGTTTACAGAGAGGAGGAAGGCCTGCCCATCTGGGCCAACCTCAGCATCATCACTGTCCACACCACTTGTGTGGTGTTCCACAGAAACCTGGGCACCATGCCTGGATGTGGAGAGGTGGATGAGAGCCCTTGTTTCCAAGACTATAGTTACCTTGGCAGCTACATCTATTTGGCTGCAACTACCTCTTTCTGCTTCTCTGAACTGTTCTTGTAAGACTGGGATGGGAGCCAAGCACAAATCTTGCCTATGAAAATGCTGCTAAGCCTCTAAGAAGAGCTAAAAAGAGGGCAATTTTAGGGTCAGCTACAACTGAAAACATTGAGTTCTCAGGAGAGCTGACCACATTTCAAACTCAGAATGATCAGGGAAGTCTTGTGAATTTTGCTTGTTACCTGATCCACTGAAAATTGAAAGGCCTGTTTTTGCCAACTGCTCTGGTAACCATTGTTACTTAATGTACTACTTTGGTTGGCTTCCTAATTGGTCCTGCACAGATGGCACCAAACCCAGTCCATCATTGAAGAGAAGGCTGGATAGGCATCTGGCTGGGGTCATCTGACCCCAGCACTCGTTCCTGCCCAGGCAGGGGGTCGGACTCGATGATCTGTTGAGGTCCCTTCTGACCCTAGCATCTATGAATCTATGAATCCTTCGCAACATGGGAACACAGGGCACAGGACTGGAAGGGACTTCTTAGGCCATCAAATTCAGTCTCCTGCTATTGCAGGCACTTATCTCATAAAATTACTTTAATAAATTTATCAAGCTCCACTTTAAAACCACTTAGGTTTCTTGCCCCCTCACTGTTCCTACTGACAGCCTGTTTCAGAACCTGACAGCCATAATGGTTAGGAACCTCCTGCTAATATCCAGCCTAGATTCATTTGTGGCCATTTCATATTCCTTTGTTCATGTGCCCCTATTTCCCTTTAACCTTAGAGAGCTCTTTCCCCTCCCTTGTGTTTATCCTCCCAATGCATTTATGAAGTGACTAGCATAGTGCAGGGTTGCTTAGAAGAAGGTGAATACACAGAGCCAAGGTGTTTGGGCATGGGCAAAAGCAGGCTGAGTGGAAGCTGAAGCTCTACCAAGTTTCACAAGAATCATTAAAGGAACTTCCAGTCAAAGTGTGGCTTCTCTTGGAGCCTCCCAGTCAAAGTGACACCAGTCATTCCCCTACTTACAGGCGCTCCCGAGTCTCCTTTCTCACCAGGAAGACCTGGCTTTCCTCTCTCCCCCTAGAAGACAAAATATTAATGAAGTTAAGACATGATTGCATCCTATTTTTTTATATGAAACATGAGTGGTCCAAATTCATCCACCTCAGATAAATTTGGCCCAAAGAATTTGCATTTTATTAGCTTACTCTTAGACTCTATTGAATGTGTTTCCAGTTTCAACATCTAAGAATGTGACATTTCTTATATTTGATGTCTGTGACAAGGACCTTTCTGATTCATAGAAGATATACATTTCTAGAACTACCATAAGAAAAAGGAGTAAACTCTGTATATTGGAAATTGTAACAATGAGTTCACAAAGCCTTGTTCTTATGTTCTCCCCATCTCTACTTACTGAACGTCAGAGAAAAGCAAACATGGTCCTGAAAGTGATACTGACAATTCCTAAAAAGTGGGCTACTGCTATACTCCATGTGAAAGAGGTTGAGGAAGGGTGGGGGGAAATCATTGAAGGTAAGTTAGTGCAGGAGAAGGGGGTACTTGCATAGCCAGTATGGATGGAAGCTTTTTGGTTACAGGCATCATAAGGCCTCCCAGTACCAGGAAAGCCCATAGAGTACAGGGCCTTGCCTCATGGGAAATTAATATATAACCTTCTCTTGCTGTGCCCTTCACCACGTTCCTAATGGAGATGAAGGCATGGTTCTGAACCCATCCCTGCTCCTCCCATTCAGATTGCTTTGCATTTGGTTAACATCAGCCACCTTGTTCTCCCTGCTGATAGTAACTCACTCAAAGGTGGGGTACCAGCAGCAGTGCTTCTTTTGTCATTTGGGAGTGGAGTGGGAAATATCATAGACTTCCTCTTGGCACCTCCAAGGAGAGAAGTACTTGATTTTGGCCAGCGCTGGCCAGATAGGACTGTGAGCAGCATCCATATAGGACCCTTATTCATGCCTTTCTGGATAGACTCTAGAGGATACACCTGGGGTGTAGGCAAAGTGAGGGTACTTTTGTAAGCTATAAGGCAGCAGCAATATCTGACAGAAGGTGGCAAGCTTTAGTGTGGGAAAAGTGGCCTAACAAAGTTAAAACCACTGCTGCTGTTCTCTGCTTGAACCAGTAATCACTATCGTCTTGATAAAATAAGCCTTGCTTGGGACAACTACAGGATAGATGACCACCCACCCATATTTGCCAGAGAACTAGATGGCAAATATATAGGTTTGGGAAACCAGGAGCATCCCATCTAGTGTCCTGCCCATGTCTTTCCAGCACAAACAGCTCCTGTTCTTGTGATATACCCTTATTACCTGATATGGTAGCTAGTGTTGATGTTTGCTTACTAACCTCATATCCTGGATCCCCGGGCGGCCCTAGAGGCCCTCTAGCAGGCTGTAAGAGACCAAGAAGATATAATTGTTAGGGTGGCCACACATAATCAAACATGGAGAAAAATGTATTCAATGGGAGTTAATAGAAGGCTGAGAAAGCTACTCACATGGCACTCATAGGAGCAGCACTGTTGAAAAAAGGAAAAAGTAAAGCATTAGAGGCATGGAGGAACAGGATGATGGATACATCTCAGTAACAAACCCTCACTCCCAGGCAAGAACTGAAACATTCAATTGCCACACACCCACCCCTGAACTCAGCCCCCCTGAATAGCAATGGGCAAGTTGGACTGGGACATGGTTACAGATAGGCAGCTTTGGACAGCAAGTCTTGCTGTAAAATGTCACTAGGCATCAAAGGGACGTGGTGTGACATAAGACCATATTCTACAAACTAACCATTTGCCTTGCACAGGGAGGTCAAGTTTTCCCTAAGGGAGAAGATGCCAGCACATATCCCTCTATCCACTCTGGACCTGAGGAGAATTAGTACTCTCAGCAACAACGACTGGTCTGGTTGATCCAAAGCACTGTAAGCTTTGTGTCTAGCCAGGATCCACCCCATTGGGCACCTTCTATCAGTTGGTAGCAACTGCTACAGGACTGCTGGCTGCACTTTTGCCAGCCAATATCAGGAGAGCTATCCAAGAAGACTTCCAAGCATGAATTCAGCAAGACAGGAGCAACCTCTCTCAGCCACCTGAGCTCATCCTTTTGGAGTGCAGAGTAGTCTCAGGTTAGCTCTCCAGGACCTGCGAGTAGCCACACTGCTCCTGCTTACTGCTCTTTATAGCACAGGCTGTTAAAGCAAGGCCTTCGAGATGCTGGGCTTGCTGTTATGTTGTACTCCCAGAAGTGCCATTTCAGATGGTGAAGGCAGTAGGTTTAGAAGGGAACCCTTTTGGATTTGGAGGGAAATGGGTCCCTGCTGCACAACTGAAAAGCATGTGGAGAAACATAACTGGAAGACTCACCACTTGTTCCACATTATTTTTCTGAAAAATAAAAGAAAAAAGAGCATTTGATGAGGTCACATGGAACAGCGTATCATGTCTGTGCAGTAGGTTAGAAAGAAGAGCAAACAGGAAGGCAAGAGGAGGAGAATACTCACAATCATATCAATGATGGTGTCAATTGTGTTTTCAGTGTCAGCTGGGGCCTGTATAAGGCTGGTTGCTGTAAAATTGCGACGATAGCTGTTGTCTGTAGCGATTACACTCAGCCTTGGCTCCTGTGGTACAACAAGACAGAGCAAAGTCAGACTCACAGGGATACAGGTACCTAAGTGCCTTCCCAAGCACCCTTCTATCTAGGGCTGGCTCAGATGACAATCCAGCCCAGTCCATGCTATTACAGGTGACCAGGTATTTGATATTAAGTCCAAAAAAATCCACTTTTACACCACACATCTGAAGCCACAAAGCACCCCGGCTATCACCCTACAACCAACTTAGGATCTTCAGTACAAAGTACCAAAGGTCTCAGCAACTATAACGTGCCACAAGGAGATAGTAACAGAAACCAAGGATGCTACTAATGCCATATGCAGTAGAAGGGAATTTGTTAAGTGAAAGATGCTCAAATATTCCTAGCAGTAGAGCTGGAGTGCAGTTGTAGCCATGATGGTCCAGGAAATGTACAAGAGGCATTTGTGATATCTTTTATTGGATGGACTGCATAGGTCTGAGACCTGAAGGCAGGCACCTGATGCTTAAAAGTTTATCCAACAGCTCTCCCAACTATAGAGCAGGTCCAATAAAAGATATCACACAAAATCCTTGTCTCTCCTGCAAATGATCCTACGAAGAAATCATATCCTATATTACAGAGAAAGGCAGAAAACATCCAACATTCCCAACCAGTCTGACCATAGTGGGGATTCCTTCCTGACTCCAAATCTGCCAGTTGGTTTAAACCTGAACATGTAAGCAAAATGGAGAGGTTTTCCACTTCAAATACAACCCTCTAATTTCTAACTGTAGCTGTGGCCAATTTCTGATGCAGCAGAAGGAAAACCCTCCTGCCCTCCACCCATCCCCATCACTAAGTTATGCTTTCAAGGTGAAAAAATTCTTTCTGGGCCTTATTGCCTTTATAAATTATATCACTAAATCATCTTGAGCCTCTGTACATGGCAGCACTGCTGTTAAGAAAACTGTTTCTGTTCACACACTAGAAAAACTCTGAAAACATTTTAGCTCCTATATGCCTTTACTACTATCACATTAATCATCCTGAACTTACTATTTTGCCTTACAGTCACTAAAATCCTTCACTTATGGACATGACTTGTTTTACTAATGCAAGCAGGACTAGGTATTTGTCTGCTTGTCTCATCAAACTGCCACAGACAATCATTTTGAATCCAACTGAGTCAGGAACAGACTTAAAGAAAATTTCACCACCGTGTGCAAGCAATGCTAATCTGCATACAGAAACAGAGCAGCACAATATTTAGAGCTGGAAATTTCGTGAAAGATGGAGTGTCGGGGGGGGTGTTAGCCTGGGGAATTTAATTTGGGATCATCCTCCATATTTGTCAAAGGTACAGAATCAAATTCCTGGTGTAAACTTATATAAATCCATCAGTCCAGTATTTCAGATAGAAAATCTGAAGCTAAGACAAAAAGACCATACAGTGCCTGCCTTTTCTGCAATCATACAAAGGCTTTGAAGCCTCATAGGAAATGGGTTATTCTGAAGCAAAAAAAGGATTAACTGAACGCACTAAATAATATCCTGTTTCTGCTTTCAACCCCTGCAGCTCTGCCTACAAAAGGATAATACCAGAATAAGGGCTTCAATTGAAATTCATACCAGATGGTCAGGCGAAATGGCCACAGAGAACACTTTAATCCCTAGATGTTTGGCTTCATTAGCAGCATCCTCTAGTCCTCCGCAAGGCTCCTTGTACCCCTCCAGGGGATGACCATCCGTCACCACAATCAGGTATTTATTCTCCTTGTGATTAGAACCACTGTGACAAGTCAAGATATTTGATTAACGTGAACAGTTTTGAGGAAAGTATTCAGTTTCTATTTGACACAAACTCACAATGTTATGTTGAATTAAGGTGGTGCCTGCAAAGACACTTATCTGGGTGGCACTGCTTCATTTGTGCCAGACAGATTCTAGGCCATGAGGAATATGGCTCTGGAAGAACAAACCTGGGAGATCAACATGAATACAGATTACAGCTGTTGGAGAAGCAGTGAAGGGGAGGGGAGAAATGTCTTTCTTTTTTACAGGCCGTGGTTCATTTTTAAGTGAGCAACACAGTATCAATATTTAAAACTGATGTCTTCATAAAAATTGGGCTCACTGAAGTTGTACATGTCCTGGAATGAGCCCATTTAATCACAGCGACTAGCAGCCCTATACAAAGGCCAAATGAAAGGTCATGACATGACTTTTCTATTACATTTGTTTTGCAAGATAGGGGGTTTAGCATAGGATTATAATTTTATGGGCCAGGAATTAATACTTTTTCTAAGTCTATTTATAGAGAACTTGAAGTATTAAATATGCAAGAGTCCCACAGATCTTTGCTTTTCAGTATCAATTTGCATCTGGAGGCAGAAGCAATAAAGAGAAAGCAAATGCTACCTAAGTACAATTAAGCTTAGCTGCACAGGTAATGTCTATGTACTGAACAGCTTAACTTTCTACAAGAAAAACTTAGACTTAATAGATGTAGAGTGGAAAGGTTAGTAGACTAATTACAATTCTACAACAATTTCAGCAGCTAACTTCTAAATGAATCAGGGAGACATAGGGTTTGGGGATAGCTGTATCTTTGATATGGGAGTTTACTCTTTCC
>NW_005842017.1:1648837-1649837 GCF_000455745.1 Alligator sinensis
TAGAAAGCCTTTCACATATGGAATTTAACAACACAATTGTGCAGTTTCAGTTCAGGTTTCAAAAGTATCACAATAGATCCAACTAGCTTTGGGGGGGAGGAGGCATGGCCCAATAAATCAAATGAATATTGATCTTTAGACACAAAAATGAGTAGTAATACCACCCGTCACGTTATAATGACATAATAGCAAGCTTTTCTTGCCAAAGACAAGGGGAGCTGCTTTGGTTGCCAGTAATTCCTATAAGAATGAGGATTATGGACCACTGTGATGTGTTCAGTTGTAGGCTACAAAGCACACAGAACTAGGAACATGTCATGTATGAGCTATTGGGTAAACAGATGATCTCCAACTTTATTTCTAATAGTATGTGTGCAGTATAGAGCTCATCTATATGGGGGCACTCAGAAACATGTAATCTAAATTGAGCTTTAAAGCTAATCAGTTACACGCATTAAACCACTGTGTGGACACTTATTCAGAATGAATGTGGCTGACAGTCTCAAGCTAAACTGAATTAAGGCCATTTCTGTTCAGAATAAAAGTATCCACACAGGAGCTTAAAACAGTTTAAACTATCTTTCAGTTCATACCTTTTTGTTAATTAACTTTGACTTTTGAGGGCCTTGTTACACATTAATTTTAGGCAGCCCCTGGAGTTCTTAACCCCTTGTGTATTAACATTAACACTTGAAAAATTTTATGCACACTTTAAGCAGCTTAAAGTTACACCACTCAGGGCAGGTTTATCTCTGATTTGTGCTACCCAGCTTATGGTCCATTAATGCAGGGGCGGGCAAAATAGGGCCCACGGGCCGGATACAGTTCACCTGGCAATTTCATGTGGCCCACAGGCATGCACCAAATAATTGTACCATGCTCCCTTGTGCGTGGAAGAGCCCAGGCAGCATGCAGCTTCCAGGCAGGGCTGCTGCTGCCACTGCTGCAGCCAATGGGGGACCTGCTTGGCTTCCCCAGCATCCCGCGGCAACTCACCTTC
>NW_005842017.1:1649857-1652734 GCF_000455745.1 Alligator sinensis
GGAAAGTAGCAGGGGCTTGGGGGGGAGCTGCAGCTGGGCAGGAGCACAGAGCATGGGGTTGGCAGGAATGTGGAGTCTGTGGTCAGGGGGGCAACGGGAATGCAGAGCCCATGTCCAGAGGGGCAGTGGGAGCACAGAGCTCAGGTGGGCAGGGTGTGGGTGTGAGGGAGGATGGGAGGTGGGTCCCACACCCTCCCCCCCACCATGAGATACAGCCCCCCACTGCTGGTGGGAGCAGCAGCAGGAGGTGGGTGCTGGGGGTGCTGATGGCCCATGCAGGCATTGCTGCCTGGTAGCACTTGGCTCTGGCCAGTGCTGCACGTGGCGGCAAGGAGCATAGCCAAGCCGGCCCACCTATATCATGTGGGGCTCCCTGCAGTGCACATGCAGCTCCTAGAACTCACACAACACCAGGGGGAAGCCCCACGCAATGGAGCCAGCTGCCTTCCCCACCCCCAGCCATGCAGGTCCTAGGACTCTGCTGGGAAGTAGAGGGTAGGGCTCCTCTCCACTTCCAGTGGAGTCCTGGGACCTGCATGGCAGGGGGCAGGGAAGGCAGCTGGCTCCATTGTGTAGGGCTTCCCCCTGGTAGTACACGTGTGCCAGGAGCTGTACGCGTGGAGCCGTGTGCCACCAGGCAGCAGTGCCTGCATGGGCCATCAGCGCCCTGAGCTGCTGCTGCTTCTGCCGCTGCCGGTGAGAGCTGCGCAGCATGGGGGGAGAGTGTTGGGAGGGCCTCACACCCCCACCTTTCCTCACACCCTGTAACCCCCATGCACTCACAACCTGCTACAACAACCCCCCCAGCATGCCCAATGAGTTATTATGCAATCCCCTCTATATACAGTACGCAAACACAAATTATGACAAAAATATTTTTTGTAATAAAATTAAAATATGTATTGAAAATGTTTGACTTTTATTATATGATTTGGGTTTTTTGTGGTTCCAAGGTGACAACCCTCCCATCCCAAAAGGAGTACTTCTGGGGACAAGAGGAGGGGCTTCCAGTGGCAAAGGTCAAGGCTTACGGGTGGGACTTCTGGTCCCAAGATGGTGACCAGGGGATGAAGCACCTGTCGAGGGGTGGGGCTGCCCTTGCAGTTCTCAACACCAAAACTCATTAAGCGGCCTTCCAGCCAAAATAATTGCCCACCCCTGTATTAATGTATGGCCACTTCTCAGAGATGAGCTGCTCAAATTGCAGTCCTCCGGCATCCCAGGATGAAGCGCCCCCTCCCTTAACCTCCTATTCTGTGTGGACAAACTTTCTACCCCCTGAACTCTATTGCTCAGAGGGTGGTTCTGGCACCAAGCCAACTCCCCTTCCCTTCCATGGGGGTGGAAACTTCCCACCCCGAGGGGTGCAACCCCGTACAAACAGCATACAAAGCACATACCAGCTAGTCATGTTGCAGGGCATGGACAGGTTCAAGAGTGGGGTCTAGGGGAGTTGGTGGGGGTGAACAAGTTAGGCGGCTAGATCATGTGCCCATGAGCTGGGGCTTCTTTCCTGCCCCAGAAGCGCCTTCCCTCACTGCTCCCATCCCCCAGCTACCCCAAGAAGTACAACCAGTACTCCCTATTCCAATCCCAAATCCCAATTTATTAAAACACGAGACATTGTTTAATTTACTTCCTCTTTATTTCATCTTCAATTCTTTCTTATTTTTATTTCTTTCTGTGTTATCCTTCAGCACCTCACTTCCTTCATTTCACCACCTTTCCCCCACCCCCATTCCACCTCCCACTTCATTATCAACCCCCATCCCATTAACTTTCTGTCTCCCAGCTTCATGTCCCCCCTTGTCCGCCAAACCCATTTCTCACACAATCCCACCTACAGCAGGGATAGAAGGTTGTCCTGGATCACTAGCCCCATAATGGCAACTCATAGCTGTAGCTCCTAGTCACGCCCCTGTTCACCAGCCCTCTAGTGGCTCTGGTTCCAAACTCGAGCTAGCACTGACACCGATCAACATTTGCGCAGCTCAAAGTGCAGCATATAACAAGGCCCTGAGTGTTCCCCTGTAGACAAGCTCATACAAATGGATTCTCAGTAAGCTGGAATCTCTATTAGCTTTGTGCTCTACTTGTCAGTTCACAAATAAATCATCTGAGAAGCAGCAGCAAAGATGAAGTGGGAAGCCCTTAGATTTGGTTGGAAGCATTGCTGGCAAATCATTCTCCACCTGGTTAGGATTTTTTTCAGCAAAATAAATGTTATAGGAAGTGACATTTTCACTGGGCATTAGTACATCCAGTCAAAAAGCCTGAGTCTTTGCTGATTAGTCTAAACTGCAGAGATTAAACTGAGAAACAACTGGACACACATTTACTTTTGATTCAGGAAATCCAGACACATGCCTGCAGTGTCTATGGTCAGAAGCTGGGAGGTGCTAGAACAAGGCTCTCTGGCACATAGCCAGCATGGGCTGTGTGCTTGCTTCCTCTTTCTGCTGCCCCAGATTTGGGGGGTCTCTGGGGTTTCATAGAATTATAGAAGTAGGGTCGGAAGGGACCTTGTAGATCTTCAAGTCCGACCCCCTGCCTGGGCAGGAGAGAAACTGGGCTCAAGTGACCCCAGCCACGTAGGCATCGAGCTGCTTCTTAAAGACCCCCAGAGTAGGAGCCAGCACCACTTCCCTTGGAAGTTGGTTCCAGATCCTAGCTGCCCTAACTGTGAAGTAGTTCCTATGGATGTCTAATCTGAACCTACTCTCCAACAACTTGTGGCCGTTATTTCTTGTTATCCCGGGGGGCGCTGGGGGAAATAAGGTCTCCCCCAAACCCTTCTGGTCCCCCCTAGTGAGTTTATAGATGGTCACCAGGTCCCCCCTCAGCCTTCTCTTGTGAAGGCTGAACAGGTTCAGGTCC
>NW_005842017.1:1652769-1660287 GCF_000455745.1 Alligator sinensis
GGGTGGCCCTCCTCTGGACCCTCTCAATGTTGTCCACATCCCTCTTGAAGTGGGGTGCCCAGAACTGGACGCAGTGTTCCAGCTGCAGCCTGACCAGTGTTGCGTAGAGGAGGAGGATCACCTCCTTGGCCCTACTTGAGATGCACCTGTGGATGCACGATAGGGTCCGGTTAGCCCTGCTGACCGTGACCTCGCATTGTCGGCCAATGTTCATCTCAGAGTCAATGATGACTCCAAGATCTCTTTCTGCCTCCATGCTCTCAAGAAGGGAGTTTCCCATCTTATAAGTGTGTTGCCAGTTACTACTGCCCAAGTGCAGCACCCTGCACTTGTCCGTATTGAAACGCATCCTGTTTTTGTCAGCCCACCCTTGCAACCTATCCAGATCTTTCTGCAGTCTTTCCCTCCCTACTAGCGTGCCCACCTCACCTCAGATTTTGGTATCATCAGCGAATTTGAACAGGTTGCTTTTCACCCCATCGTCCAAATCGCTGATAAAGAAATTGAACAGTGTGGGCCCAAGGACCGAGCCCTGGGGGACTCCACTGCCCACTTCCCCCCAGGTTGAATATGACCCGTCCACCACCCCCCTCTGAGTACGACCCTTCAGCCAATTAGCAATCCATCTGACCGTGTAGGCATCGATGCCACAGTCGCCTAGTTTTTTAATGAGGTTGGGGTGAGAGACAGTGTCAAAGGCCTTGCTGAAGTCCAGAAAGACTACATCCACAGCGACACCTGCATCCAATGCTTTTGTGATCTGTGACCTTTGCAGTCCAGACTCACAACAGTAGGACTCTACAGGGTTGCTCATCATTTCCTCTTCCTGCTTCCAGGTGCCTTTGGGATTTGTAGTCCACAGTCATAGCCAGCAGTAAGTTTGAGCAGAGGAAGTGGTGTTTAACCCCCTTCCCTGGCCCCCGGCCCCAGCCCCAAGCCGGGGTTTACCGGGGGGGAGGAGGGGGAAGGGGGAGAAATCCCTGCCTCTCCTCCCCCGCCCCCAACCCTTCTCTGCCAGAGGAGAAAACACAGCCCAGGGCTGGAAATCATGCTCAGATGCTGGAAGACTAATTTAACTTGAACCAGAAAGGGGTCTGGAACAGAAGTTTCATAAACCGGTTTGACCCAAATCAGTTAAGTCTGATACTCCGTTCAACCAGGTTTATTTTAAATAAGTTTCAGACATTTTGAAACTAGTTTATGTGCACTGAACTTATGTTCTGTTACATGTTTAAACCAGTTTCTGATCACTTAAACTGGTTTATGCGTAATGTCTATCCCTAGTCGAAAGATCTTATTATAAGAGGGTTTGTTTCTTTGGAAGGCCAAAAAGAACAAGTAGGACCTGAATTCTACATGCACATTGCTTTGAGTAATATTCCTGTTTCCAGGACCACCCCAACCACCTATTTAACTATTTACTTGCTACTGAGCATTGATTAACAGTATTCTATTTAAAAAAAACAGCAGTGAAATGCCTGAATTTCCTGATGGGTTCACCACAATGCTGATGGGAATCTTACCTCACACAATCAATTCCACCAATTTTGTTAATAATGGCCTCACAGCCTATAACATACACCTTCTAGTTGGAGAGGTTGCTTCCTGCTGGGATTCCAGCCAAGTCCTAGCAGCAAAGGCTGCCAAGGCTGCACTAAAATGAGGGGAGGTGAATCCTCGTCTTGAGAGAGCCAAAAAAACACTTTTTTTGCCTCCCTCCCTCCTCCCCATTTTGATCTAGAAAATACAGCAAACCTGCAAAGAAGCTGAAGAGTGTCTCCTCCTTCAACAGCAGTAGAACCTACCAAATGCAAGTTTTGTGACATCTTGGTCAGACTTGCAATGGTGGGAATCACCCTAGATCATCATGGCAATTCAGTATTCTTTCTGCCAATACCTTCAGCCCAGCTACTGCTAATGCAATGAGTTTCAGCTTCTAATTTCTCTCTCTTGGGTGACAAGGCTCTAGGCAGCCAATACTGGCTCAGAGTCTCTCACATCTTTCCTATAGTTCCATAGTTTCATAGTTGGTAGGGTTGGAAGGGACCCAAGCAGAGCATCTTGTCCAGCCCCCTGCCATGGGCAGGTAAGGATGCTGGGGTCAAATGACCCCAGCTAGGTAGCTGTCTAGCCTCCTTTTGAAGACCCCCAGGGTAGGGGCAAGCACCACTTCCCTTGGAAGTTGGTTCCAGCTCCTAGCCACTCTGACAGTGAAGTAGTGCCTCCTGATGTCTAGCCTAAGCCACCTGATATCTAGCCTGATTGGGCAGCCTGAGGCACCACCAGAGAAGTTGGTTCAGGTGGTTGGAGGAATTCTGTCATGCTATCATTTTAAGCTGTAGCCAGTGGTGGGCTCTCATGCGTACAACTATGTGTAAATTGGATGTTCTGTTGCTAAGAGCTGTCCTTAAGACCAGTGCAAATTCAATCTCCTCTAGAGAATAAGGCTTGTGTCTCAGATATGTGATTATCCCCTATCTATGTTTAGGTATCACTTGCTCACTCCCTGAACCACACAATGAAACAATCCCACCTTGCACCCAAGAATTCAGTAAGTTAGTGACTTAGTTTGAAGGTATTCTTATCCCTTTCTAGAACAAAGCAATTGTACAACAAATGTTAGCTCTGATCTGAGCTACTATTTCAGCCACAGGAAATGCATCAGCCCAGATTTGGAACACTGGTTGCAAGAAAAACAGCCTAAAATGTGGTATTTGTTACTGATGTTGATTCCCTCCTAAATTGGTTTGTGCCGCTGACTGCCTATCCTCCCTCCCAACCCTCATCCTTGTGAGCCCCTCCCTCCCAGAGTCCAGGAGAGCACAGAAAAGCACAAAAAATGAGGAGGGAAGTTAGGGAAACTGACCTTTTGGAAAGAAAAAGTGAAAAGTCTTAACCATTTCTAAAAACAGACATTTGAAAAGTTTCAAACAAACATACATTGACTTAGTTTAAATTACTGCTTCATCATCTTGAACCTTGCACATTGTAGGGCTATAGAAGTCCATGTTCTCATTACTGACATGGCAAATCTCCTTCTCCTACTGTTTGCTACTTTCACTTAGGTCTTACCTGCACCTCAGTCCCCAGACTGGAAGTGGAGCTCCAGAAGTGAACCTTTCTATTTGGAAAACCATGTGTAAAACCAGGCCTTAGATTGCAAGCTGTCTAGGGGAAGGACCACCACTTTCTGTAGGTTCATATGGTAAGTAGCACAATGGATCCCAGTTAGAGTTTCAGGGAACTACAGTAAATTCAACAATGAAAATGAAGGATTTTAAGAGGAGGAATTTTCCACCCAGAAATGGAATCTTGAGACTCAACCCTATGAGAAGAGCCAAGAGCTTTCTAGCCAGTTTCTGGGGACAGAGCCATGAGCAATGAGCTCAGTTACATCTACTGAAGCAGCCCGAACAATTTCTCATTACAATTAAATGCAAGATCAATTTATTTTATCTGAAATTATATTTATTCAGAAGTACATTCAACTGATGGCACCCACAATGGATACACATGCACAATGGATAAACATTTTTTCCAGGTGCTGGAGACCAGTTTAAGCAAATTGAGACGAAGGAGAAAATATTTAGGTAGTGTAGAGTGCCACTGCAGCAATAAAACTTATACCAGCTGAGGATCGCCCAGGGCTTTAAAGGAATGTTTCTGGCACAGGAGCCAAAAAATAAAACAAAAAAAAGAGCTGAGAGAAGTGAAAGGAAAGCATGCGGTGGGCTATTATTGCTGAAATGAGACTACCAGGACCCACTGGGAACATTTTCAAAGTTGCCCAGTGACACAGCGCTAACAGAAGACAGCCGTATTGAGTACTGTGCCAGCAGATTAGCCAAGAATGACTGTGAACCAGAAAAAGACCAACCCTTTCCCTTTTCTACCCATCTGCAATGTCTTTCAAACATCATGCATAAGTGCAGTCTTCTCACATACCTGATCAGCACCTCCTCAATCCCTCTCTTGATGGCACAGTCTGTGTAGGTGCCCTTCCCAATATACTTCACATCAGACACTCTCCTCTTCAGGTCATCCTTTTCATTGGGCATACGGGTGAGCCCTTTTATTAGCTGCACTTCATCACTGTAATGCAGAGCTCCAGCATTCCACACCAAGTTCCGGTCACATCGGTAATACCTGGAAAGATGAAGAGGGACATGTCATTCTCTGTGCCTATTTCTTCCATTACTCCAGCCAGGTCTCTCTCCCAGCCCCCTTTCCCAAGTCCTACCACAGATCTCCTGCTTTTTTTCCTCTAATAGGCCAATACCTGAAGAGTCTGTATAGACCCGCAGCTAAACATTTTGGCAACTGCAAAATCCTGCTGACTTACAGAGACTGCTTTTAATAATAACACAGGTACTGAATCAGGTTTTACTTGTCTTCCCTTTGTACGCCCTTGTTTGGAGTCTGTATCCCATTGAATGGCAAGTGGCAAAGTATTAACAAACTGAGCCTTTGTGCCTTTCATGATGTAAGATCCCAATTCTGTTTAACTTAACAGAAAAAGATAAAGGGGAGAATTAATCACTGGCTACAAGTAACACTGAGAAGGGAACAGGACTTCAGTCTAGCAGATAAATGTGTAACAAGAAACAATGACTGGAAGCCGAAGCTAGTAGGGCTGTACAAAACAGCACCGTTTCGTTTCGACTTCTGTTTCGCCATTTCAACAGAACGGTATTTCATTTTGAGTTTTGTTTTGTTTCGAAAGCACCGTTTTGTTTTGTTTCGTCGAAACTTTCGCTGTTTCAACGCTTCACCCATAGGCTATAATGGGTAAACACAAAACTGCCTATAACTTTGTCATTTCTTGCTTGATTTGGATGAAACTTGCAGGGATGGTAGCCTCTTCCAAGGCCATGAAGCCTGCGAAATTTCAAGGAGATAGGTATAGGGATTTTTGGGAAACTGCACCTCAAGCTGCTGACAAGCAAAACTCGTGACAAGTATGACTGTGTGTGTGTTAAGGCCCAGCTGCTTTTCTGTCCCTCCCCCAGAGCACTGGGATTGCAAGGGACCTCAGGGAAGGATGACAGTCACTGGCCAACTACCCAATCAATATCAGAGCAGTTCTTCCCTGCTCTCCCCCCCACCTTAGTTTCTGTTTCCCTGCAAGCAAGCCCAGCTTTGAAACTCAAAACATTTTGAAACTTTTGAAACATTTCGAGTGCCCTCATTTCATTTTGAGGCTGTTTTGAAGCCTTTCATTTCATTTCGATTTCGCTGTTTTAAGCTCAAAATGAGTCAAAACAGTGGTGAATGAAACACTCAGCAAAATTTCACACAATCCTAGAAGTTAGACAGACTGAGACTACAAGTATGGCAAAGATTTTTAACAAATAGCAATGGGAGGGGGTTGAAAATACTGAAGGTTGTAGTGGACACAGGCCCTCTCAGAGGTCAAGAGAGGCCCGGGCCACTTCCATTTTTTAAGGCTCAAAATACAATGCACCAATTTGTAATAAATGTTCCTTTTTATTTAATGTGCTTTTCTAGCTTTTTTCTTTTTCTTTCAATCCTGTCAGTGTATCTCTGTGTCTGTATGTATAACCTCATTTATACATAAAAGCCTGCTTGTATAACGTCAAAAGTCTAAATTTGAGGCCCTCCGTGAATGAGAGGCCCAGGCCTCCTGGCCCCTCCCTGTGATAGGCCCTGAGCAGACACATCATCACTAGCAAATTTTAAGTCAAAAGGAGATTTTTTTTCTCAAAGATCTGGTCTAAGTCAAACAACCATTAAACCAGAGAAGCCTTATGGCCTGTGTCACTCAAGAGAGCAGACTTAGATGAGCATCATGGTCCCCTGTGGCTTTATTAGTTCCCTCTACACACTTTTCATGCTAAACCTGTTTCACATTGCCATTGAAAATGACAAGTCTATTTTGTGTGCATAAATGGATATGGATATGCATGCATGTGCACATGGGGAGGCGGGGGGAGGGGGCGGGCCAGAAGTGCCATGATTATAAGGTGCCTGACATCTTAGCCAGAATGTATCAAGCTGCCATAACAAAAGCCTGAAAGAAAAGTCTTTACTCACCATCAGAATGCAAAGTCTCAAGTGAAAGAGATTTCAGAGACAGAAAGTAAAATAGGATAAAACATTTCATCTTTCTCCTCTTTCCCTTCTATATCCATGTTTTCCTCTTTGGGACTATCCATTCTTCTGCCCACACACATACATACACAACACTACATGTAAATCACCTGGACATTGATAGCTGCTAACCATCTTTCCTCCCCTCTTGTGATTCCAATACCTACTTTCTGTTATGTTGTGGAGTGCATCTAGCCGGGCACCTAGCTCCCTCCCAGGGCACCATCCATGCCACCCAGTGGATAAGCAGAGAGTATGCGCTGTAGCACAGGCACTTCATACTTACTGGCACTCTGGATGAGTGGGCTACAGCATCCTAGCATCCATGTGTGGCAAAACCCCACCATAATCGTGCCATGCATGTGACGTTAGGTTATTTTTAAAAGACACAGTGAGAGGTATCTGAACATCCTGTTGTGGGCCCATCTTTGTTGATACAGTTTAGAGCACGTGAAAAAAAAAGCCTGGCTTACCGATACAGAGACTGATATCTGTCAATAAATTGGCCACAGGGACCAGGAATGCTGGAAATCCCAGCACAGGGTGGGCCAGAGCCTCCCCAGGTCTTTCAGGTGTTCTGCTTGTGTGCTAGACTAGAGAGGTTAAGCTGCCATTTAAGAACATGCTCATTTAGCAGAGGAAATCCAGGAAGAGATGGACATCATCCCGTACCCCACAGGAACAAAATCCTGAACCTCTTCTCCTGCTGCCCTACAAGCCAAGTTCTCCCAAACCTCAGGACATGCTGCAGCAACCCCTCCCCTAGGCCATCAAGCAGCTGACTGCCCTTTTTTCCAGGATCCCTCTCTTCCCCTCTGTGTTAACTGAAACTCCATGGTACCATCCACCAGCATCTGCTTGCTCTATGCCTATTTTTGTGTCTGGTTCCCCTGAAGACCTTATGCTCTATACATGGTCTCTACTGCTTCAGCTCTTCCCTGTGCCTTCCCAAACAGAGCCATTTTTTCCCCCACTTTGATTTGTATCCCTGCAGGACAAAACACAATCTCACTGATCTTGTCAAAAGGGAGACCAACAGGTTCTGCCATGACACTGTCTGCCTGGCTCCTCCCTACACCTTCTGCCATGCCTAAGATCTAGGTTGGAATGGCTTCAACTGGTTGTGGGGGGCTGGCAGAGGTCCCCCCAAGGTCCCCCAGCCCCCTTGACCTCCACCCGCTCCCCCAGCCCTTCCCCCATGGCTGTCCCTGCCCGCCCTAGCAGTACTTTAAAGAAAAGCCCCAGTGCTCACTGGGTCCTGCTGGGCAGGGGGTGATCCCCACTGCCCCTACTGCCCCATGCTGCACGGGGGCTCTGCACAAGCCCCCTGACCCCCCTCACTCCCCAGCCCCCCTCAGGTGCCCGCCCAGGCCAGCTCCAGCCCTTTAAGAAATAAAAAAAAGCCAA
>NW_005842017.1:1660515-1683547 GCF_000455745.1 Alligator sinensis
CCGACCGCCGCCCCCCCCCCCCCCCCCCCCCCCCATGCAGCATGGGGCAGTGGGGGGCAGCAGGGATCGCCCCCCACCCAGCAGCACCTGGTGAGCACCAGGGCTTTTTTTTTTAACAAGAGCCGGGAGCTGGGGTGGGCAGCGCAGGGCAGGGCAGCCATTGCCGGGCTGGGAGAGCAGGCTGGGGATGGGCCTGGCCTGGCTGATTTGGAGATTTGGCCAAATTGAATCGGGACAGTGATTCAAATCACTGAATCGAATCACTGTCCCCCGAATCGGCTGAAGCTGAAGCTGAAGCGAATGCTAGCCGCTTCACACAGGCCTAACTTTCACTCCAAAAACAAGCTTTCCCTCCACCTTTTAGCATTAAGCATGGCTAGAGGGTTACAGTGTGAGGTTCTCGCAGGGCTGACAGTGGGGTTTCTGTCAATCCAAGTGAACTCTAACATGCACCTTAAGAACTTTTTCAACAGTCTTCTGTCAGTCTCCTGCAGAGCTGCCTGCAAGGAACCTGGGAGATGAATGGAGATTGCAGGAGGAAAGAGATCGGAAGAGGTGCTAGATGTCAGTCTGTGTATGCATGGCTGAAATGTTAGCTGCAGGTGCAGCACCTCTATAAATAATCCTTCTAAAAAAGGGCCAGGTTACAAGCATGGAGTCCTCCTGCATTTTACTCGACATGTGGTACGCAAAACTCCATAGGGCCTAATTCCTCGGCCTATAGTTTGTGCAATCACTCATGCTTTGGTAAAATCTAAAAGGTTGCATGCTACAGCTTCTCCACACATTCTGCACAGGAGAAAAAGCTTGCTTATATCAGTCAGCTGCTTATGCCTCCAAGGAATGCTTGGCAAGTGTATGGCCCCGAAGAGCCAAAACCCAACTGGGAAATCCCTGTAGGAATCCCACAGATTTTAACTAAAATCTCTGATGAGAGTCATGGGGGTTGTAAAGCCATCTGCCAGGATCCCTTGCTGCTTTTCAGTGTTCCCACTGTTTGAGCTGTGCAGCTGCAGTCATCAGGGAAGAAGACCAAGTCAGGCTGGGCAAGAGGGTGACAGGGTCAGGTTCTTGCAGGACTGCCCAGAAGGAGTTTGGGAGGCTGTGACAAGATGAATAAAGAAAGCTGGAAGTCAGAATAAGAAGAAGGCTGATGAAGGGAAAAGATACCCAGGGGAGGACAAAACATGGGAAGGGAAAGGTTAGAAGTGGCAGGAGCAAGAAAAGAGACTCCCATCACCTCTGCTGGGAATACTGAATAGGGAGAATCTGAGGAAAGCCTCCATAAAAGAGAAGCTGTTTGTATGGGGAGTGAAGGGGAAAGAAAACCTCTGAGAATGACAGGTGAAGTACTGGTAAGATGCAGTGATGCTGCACAGAATGACCGCGCAGATCTGGAGTGCAGGTTCCAGTTGCAGCAAAAGCACATGTGATGGAAGGGAGGTTTGCTGTGGGTCTTGAAAGGATGTGACAGCTGAGACACATATGATGACAGGAGGGGAGACTGGTAGGGGGAGAAACAGGAAAGCTGGTGGGATCTATACAGAGGGAACCGGGGAAGCAAGAGGAAAACAGGGAGTATGACAAAATATAGCAGTGTGGGGAGTACCATGAGTGAATGGCACCTTGACACAATCATTAAGCAGCTCTGCAGTGAATCAATTATTATATAACCTGCTGGGCAAAGCAAGCCCATCAATACCAGTACTGGAAAGGTATCAGGCCAGTCTGTGAGTAAAGAGGGCATCCATTATTTCTAGGCTTGGCAAAATTCAGTTTTTATGTTTTAATCATTTTGACAGCTAAAATCAATGTTTATTTTTAAGCATTTATTTCAGTTTTTAATGTTTAAAATGTTCAGGGTTGCACAAAATTAGGTTTATGGGGGCAGACATAATGACAGTATACTGTTAAAAGCTTTATAAAAATCACATGTCCAGATATAAAAAGTAAATATCCGTAAATCAATAAATCATACTTGCTTTAAATCATTCTGTTCATTCATTAGGAAAGAGCTGGGGAGGCAGGGACCAGAAGAGGTGGGCAGCTGCACTCCCAGAGCTCTGGGAACCTGGGCTGAGGTGGGGGCCACCTTGCCTGAAATACTCTTCCCCTCCCTTCCCCTCCTTTCCTTTCCTTCCCCTTCCCCTACCCCACCCCAACCCATCCTGGCTTCTGGTAGGGGTTTGTTTAAGTAGCCTGTTACCTCCCTCCAGCCAGCTTCCTACCCCTGTGAAGGAGCAGCTAATTGCTAAATTAATATTAGGCCACCCATTGTTTTCCTTTTTAATCCCTCTGCCCTGTCCCTCCCTAACTCTCTTTCTCTACTGTCTAGTAACAGGAGTAAGGGTTCCTTGTTACAGTCCCCTTTCTATAAATTTCAGTTATTACCAAGGGGAATATTTTTCCATCAGGCTGTTAGTGTAATAGACTTGATGTTAATCGATAAAGATTGAACCACACCAAACCTAAGGATTTCCATAGACACTCAGGGGTTCTCTGGAGGCTCAAGTGGCAAGATGATGGGGCAAGCCAGTGTGAAGCCTGAATATTTAGCAGGTCATTTTCCTTACATTACTTTGGATAAATATTTCTATATTCCCCTGGGAGTTGGCTATATCAGGGAAATCAGACTGCCAAACACTCACCATGGTCCTGAGAGAGGTCAATGACCAAATAGCAGAATTTTGGCTCAGGTAGAGTTCTAGTACCAGAATAAGCCCCATCACAAGCCCCCAGGTCACCCTGAACCTAAACCTCAACCTTTTGCACAGTCTAGAGATGAGCTGCCCCTTTGTCTCTGTAGCGTAGGAGTGTCTCTCTGGCTGCACATCTGGGCACCATCATAAGCCTCCTGCTGACCCACATGGAAAGAATGCAGATTGTACGGGCTGCTGACAGAGATGGAGCACAGCTACACAGCCTGTCCTGGCTGTGTGTTCCTCAAGAGCTTCCCTGCCCTTCTCCCTCTTCCTAGGAGACAGGGGCTTGTGGGCATTCAGCAAAACTACTGGGAAAGTGCAGGAGTTGGGGGGGCACCTTCCCCAACACCCAGACCTGAAAGCTGGGCATTTTGAGTGGTGCTAGGAGAAGAGGAATGAACACTTTCGGCAGCCCCTGGCATCTCTACTTTAGGGAGGGAAGTGCTACCACCATTTTAAGAAAGTCTCTCTAACATACTATCTAGCAGTCATCAATTCCTGTGATAGCCTTCGCCCCCTCAAATGTCTTCCCCACCATTCCAAAATTTACCCAGACACTGCTGTTCCCCCTACTCACCCTAACCCTTCCAGCTTTCTTGCCCCAATACTTCATGGAGGACCAGCAGCAGAACATCTGCATGACACCATGGCGAGTGCCCCTGGGGGAACATATGCTCAACTACCACCAGTTTGATAAGGGCTGACAGGGACTGGCTCTCCATGCTCAGCATGTGGTAGGTGATTAACTTGGGAGGAGAGCTAACACATGTCATTTCCAGGCAGAAGCCAGTAGGACAATCTATGGTGGTACTAGTAAATCAGGAACAGGACCTTGTCAGCAGATGGCTTACCGGGTAGCTGGGGAAATGGGTCCCTTTTAGATCTGGTGCTTCCACCTAAGGTTTCCCTGTGTAGGGGCCTTGCTGAAGCAATCACAGAATACATTATGACTCCCTTATCAGTAGCAGCCGTGTCAACTTGGCGTTTGAGGGGGTTTCAATAACTAATCATAGCTACCTTA
This sequence comes from Alligator sinensis, assembly GCF_000455745.1. Classification (NCBI taxonomy): domain Eukaryota; kingdom Metazoa; phylum Chordata; order Crocodylia; family Alligatoridae; genus Alligator; species Alligator sinensis. The sequence goes on from NW_005842017.1 coordinate 1,664,239, forward strand.
GGGCTGGTCTATTGAGCCAGTCAGCAGCCTGAGGATTCTCTTAATTCCTCCTTAAAAGTCACTATGCAGAGGAGGAGGATACCCCAGGATCCTGCTGAAAGCTGTGTGTTCCTGGTCACCAGGCTGCATTCATTCATGGTTTTTAAGATGAATGTGTTGCAAGGGAAAAGGCTTGAAAGTAAATTAGGAAAGGCTAAGATCATCCAACGGCCAGCTTGGTGAAAAGCCCCATCCAGCAATCTAGTATCTGTGGGCTAAGCTCTGCTTCTTCCATTGCTCCCTGCCAACAACACCAGACTTGTGCATACTGTGGGTGCTTCCCTGGAGTCCTGCACCCTGAGGAGCATAGTCACCCAGCACTGCAGTTATCTGTGTAGACACATACTACAGAGGGGTTTTTGTGGACAGCAACATCACTACATGATACAAGCGATACAAGAGAAATGTGCTGCCACAATTTAAGAAGGGCCGGGAGTTGCTTAGTGTTTACCAGCTAGCAGGGCTGTGTGAAATATTGCTGGGTGTTTTGTTTCACTGGTGTTTCGACTCGCTTCGAGCTCGAAACAGTGAGATCAAAATGAAACAAAAGGCTTCAAAACAGTCTTGGAACAAAATGAGGGCACTCGAAATGTTTCAAAAGTTTCAAAACATTTTGAGTTTCGAAGCTGGGCTTGCTTGCAGGGAAACAGAAACTAAGAAGAGGGAGGGGGGAGAGTGGGGAAGGACTGCTCTGATATTGACTGTGTAGCTGGCCAGTGACTGTGATCCTTCCCTGAGGTCCCTTGCAATCCCAGTGCTCTGGGGGAGGGACGGAAAAACAGCTGCATCTTAACACACGCACAGAGTCACACGTCACGAGTTTTGCTTGTCAGCAGCTTGAGGGGCAGTTTCCCAGAAACCCCTGCACCTATCTCCTTGAAACTTGGCAGACCTCATGCCCTCAGAAGGGGATACCATCCCTGCAAATCTCATCTGAATCAGGCAAGAAATGACAAAGTTACAGGCAGTTTCATGCTTCCCCATTATAGCCTATGGGAGAAACGTCGAAACAGCATTGAGACAGTGAAACAGTTTCGATGAAACAAAATGGAACAGTGCTTTCAAAATGAAATGAAATGAAACTTGAAACAAAACACTGTCCTGGCCAAACGGCGAAACGGAAGTCGAAACGAAACGGTGCTGTTTCGCACAGCTCAGCCAACTAGCCCTGAACTCCTTTAGCCAGTCAGATTTAACACTGACCTGACAAAGAGAATCTAAAGGAGAAATCTGTACATAAAACATGGTAATAACTTTAATCCCCTACAACAAGCACCTAAGAAGATATAAAATAAAATTGGACCAGGGAACTTGTTATATGTTAAGTATTGTTAAGCTTTGCAGGATTCAATTTTTAATTGATAAACATTGGTTTTGCCTGACACTCAAAAGACTGATTGAAAAATATTTCTGTTGGCAATCAAAATTTACATAAAGGAAATGTAAAAATATATATATATATATTATTTTTTTTACATTTCCTTTAAGTAAATTTTGATTGCCAACAGAAATATTTTTCTATCAGTCTTTATATATATAGCTATGAGGGAGGTAAGGAAATTCAGAGCAGGGGGTACTGTGCTCATGCACAGACCAGTCACTGCAGAAGCTGGGGGGGCCATACTGGTAAGGCAGTGCTGGGAGGGGTGGGTGGAGGGTCTGGGTGGTCTCTCTAAGTCCCTGCTGGGACTGGGGCCAAGCTCCCACAGAGCCCAGTCTGGCCTCTGCAGGAGTTTGGCCCCTGCCTCAATCATGCAAAGGCTCAGCTGGGCCGAGCCAGCTGCATGGGAATTTGGCCCCTGGACTGTCTGGGATCTGGGCAGAGCAAGGGGCCAGAGGCACCAAGTTCCTAGGTGCTACCAGCTCTCCCCTCAAAACCCCACTCCCAGCATAGCCTTACTGGCACAGACCCTAGCTCCTGCAGTGGGCACTGTGTGCATGTGCTAAATTGATAAAAATCGGAAAACACCCCTAATTTCAGGCAATCCTGAAGATCTGAATTGATAAAAATCAAAATAAATGGTTAAAAAAAACTATTGATTTTTGCTGTCAACATAATAAATAATAATAAATCTCATTTTGCCAAGCCTAAATATTGTTAAAGGAATGCCGCCACCTGCAGTTTGGAGTGGAGATGTGCAGAATAACTCCACTTTATTGGGGAAACACAAGACAGACAACTTTTTTTTTTTAAAAAGAGCATCAAGCTTGTGTGTACAAAGTCTATGGGGCCACAGATATTCTCTTTTCATTTTTTAGACAGATATACATTTCCCTGAGGCATACATATACAATCACCAGAAAGCCTAATACAAATTCCCAAGTACATGATCCCTTCAGTAGTGCCACTTTTTTTTTTTACACTATTACATACAGATTGCACAGAATATCAGCAGAAAATTAGAATGATGTAATAAGCATAGGGGGAAGGGGAAGAAAAAGATACCCATTTATATTTACCTGTCCGTTAACTTCTCAATGAACCGGTTGGTAAAGTCTTTCACTTGGTCAACCAAATCTCCAATTGGCTTCACCCTTAAAGCAACACTTTCTGAGGTATCCAGAACAAAAAACAGATCCACAGGGCAATCTGCAATAAAGAAGAAAAAAAAGAGAGAGAAAGACAAAGAATTTAAAATACTGTGATGCTATACATTTCAGTTGTTCTAATAGATATAACAGGGTAGACTTGGTTTTCCATGGGTCATGGTGAAACATATGTGCAAGAGAGAGAGCCAATGTATTTTGTTAAAGAACATCTGAAATCTAAAGCCCTTTCTAATATGCTCTCAACTCTTAACACTTCCATGTGCCAGAACACAAAATATGTATATAAACTCTAAGACTTCTATGGCATTTCTGCTTTATGATTTGTGGTAAGTTTCTTTGAATGTGAAGTCATATTCAAAAGAATTTTTCTTCATTAGCTTTAACATCTTTCTCCCCAAACTTGGTATTTTTTTCACATTGACTGTTACAGTTTTTAAAGTGGAAGTCTGTTTCTCCAGGCTTCTCTGCTCTAAATAGGATCTAATTTCATCCTTATAAAATGTTTCATGAAACAAGTGTTATTATTTACAACAACATCCAGACATAGCATTAAAGTTTCATCTTGTATGCCTTTCCCCATTACAGAATAAAAATAATTACAACTAAGAGAGGAATCATTTTCTTCAACAGGAACCCATACAATTGTTACAAGTAAAGGAAAAAACCTAAAAAATATATATATTTTTATAGATTGTGGTAAAATGTTAAAAAAAATATTTACAACACATGTCAGAATGTTAAACACTTTGCTAGTTGCTTCTTTTATATTTCTTTACTAATCACCAGCCCCAGCTAATAACACACATGGCAGGTATAAGAGAGCAGAAGATAACTGGAAAATAAAAAACTCCTGGACACACAGAGAGGTGAGGGAAGCAAGTCAATCTTAGACAGGCCCTTTAAAATAATCGATTTAAAATAATCAATCTAAAATTGATTTCTTCTAAAAATCCAGGCAAATCTAAAGCTGCATTGTAAACAACGTGAAAAGCCTTTTCCAAAGTGCAAAGAATAAGGTAACACAGTAATATGTCCATTTGAAGTCAGATACAAGTTTTCACATTGTAGAAAACTATTAGGAATATGAGAAGAGAATAAAGTACAGCAGAAAGTGACTTTCTTACCTTCAAATTTCACAACTGTTTGCTGAGCCAGTGCCCCTTTCCATAGGAAACAGACTTCAAGTAGGAAAGTGAACAAAAATGTTCTTAACCTCATCTTGACAGTTTCAGATTACCATTTAGGGATATTTAAGAAAAGGAAGGGAAGGAGAAACTAATGAAGCCAGAGGGGAAGGAGTTTTTACCCAACTTGAGGATTTTTTCTAACTTTCTGCTGTATTTCTGCAGGAGGAGGAGTTGGAGAGGGAGTTAAGATGAGAAGGAGATGGATGTTATAGAAGCTGGTTTCTCAGCTCTGGAGGGAGGGATTTTCTCTGTCCGTTTCAGCTCAGCCAGCTCAGTGAGTCACTGACACACACACACACAGTCCTATCTTGGGAGCCTTTTTCTTTAATCAAAGCGTCTTTTTCCTTTGATCTTCATCAAATCATAATTTCAAAAATATTTTGCACTCTCTCCCTCTTTACCAAACTTATCTTGCAATGCTTTATGATTTAATGATTAATGGCATAGCTACATGGATCTTAGTCTCAGAAGAAGAATCCAGATGGCATAAGCCTAAATATAGAATCCCTTCAGTTACAAAAAAATCTGCACATCATTTTTTGACTCAATTGTTAACTTCTGTACGGGCCAGTCCTAGCATCATTGATCAAATTGCCCATTGAAGTCAAAGGTTGTTGTGTCAGATGGCATTCAAGACTCATTTCAAATTCTGGCAGGCCTGGCCCACTCTCAAAATAAAGACTCAAGATCTGATTTTCTCACAGCTTCTACTTTATGGAGACAGGCACTCCCTACCCCTGTACCTCTCCCAAACCAAAGCATGGGAAAAACAAATGTTGCCCCTTTGATTTGCAGATGTGAAGATAACTCTGCATAGTGAGAAGCAGTAAGGCTTTCTAGCTTCTTATTCCAGAGATGGCATTTTCCTCCCCAGCTCATATAGTTCTTTATACAATGAATGAGAATCTCGCGTCAGCTCACACCATCTATACACCCAATACCACTATCACACTTGACTACGTGTGAATCCCAACAACAGTAGGCTCGTGGACTAGGTTGACTTCCTTTCATGATTTACTATACAGCCACTAGAGCAAAATCTATACTGCTGTACATTCACAAGGAGATTTAGGAGCCCAACTCAGCTACTCAGATTTAAAAGTGTTCACTATAAAGTATAAGTGTTTATATATCAATGAGAGAACCCCACAGAAAAGAAAGAAAGAAATCAAAGGACAGGTAGTCCAAAGTATCTGCCAAATGCCCCCAAACCCTTCAATATAACATAAATCTCTGAAGTATAGTGGAATGATAGAAACCAAGGCAATAATGTAATATTTAGATGTGGCCTGTTCCGAAGGAAAAGATTAATCAGTAGTGATTGGAGAGTAATACCAAACCTAAAAGTTTCCATAGTGTCTCTTGGATACAGTTTCCGAGTGAAAGGTACTACATAGCATAATTTTCATAAATAGTCTTAATTGTAGGAAATAAATATTTTAATGGGTTTATGTTACTGGATTCCACCTCTGGAAAAGAACCTTGAGTGAATAATGCTGTGGGAGATCAATGAGACAATTAAGAGTCAAATGGCAATAATTAATAAACAGCTTTGATTTTCTGCAGATAAAAAGTCAATAATTACCATATGATAAGGTTAAGAGAATCAGTTTTGTTAGGTTTCATAACCTAAACCTTACCTCTTGGAACTGCTAGTACTAGAGCACAGAAGTCTAGAGAAGAGGCTATTGATGTAACACACACAGCTGTTAACTGAAAAAGTAACTATAGCTGAATTACTTAGTATTCATGACCATAGTAATCATCATCCAGGTGAAAGATCCTAGCAACCACTAGCTTGGTGACAATGAACTTTAGAAAGGATGATTTAAAAATCAGGATGCAATTTTAAAGTCAAAAGAGAAAAAATGACAAGTATTTAGATGCATGGAAACTATATAATTTTATCTCCAAAAACCATGCACATTCCTAGAAAAAAGAGGAGGCAACAGAAGTTTAGTTAAATGGAAGTTCAACAGGCTATTTCAGTCAAACAGGCTGTCTTCAAACACTGGAAATTCAGCCTAAGTGAATACAACAGAGAGGGGCCTTAACAGCTGCAACTAAAATGGAAATTTGGATGCTCAGATGAAATTTGAATGAAATAGATATACTTTCTGCATGTAAATTAAGTAGAAATTCTGCAAGATCACCAACAGGTCCACTGAGGAGTGCTTAGAAGGTATAAGAACAGTAAAGAAAAATTACTGGTTTGAATTAATCTTCTGTAAGAGAGGGTACAGGAGAGACATATGCCCCAGCTGACTCTATTCAGCTAATAAAGACAAGGCACTGAGGCACTGTAGTGTCAAAAATCAGAGCTAGATAAATCAAATAATAAATTCTTCACCTGTCACAAAAAGCTTTACATTAGTACTAGTCTGGTTAAAACTCTGTAAAAGTAGAATTATGAGACACCTAGTGGAAAATGATAGGATAAGCATTCACCTGTAGGGCTTTGGCAAAAGAAAATCTCTCCTATCCCCAAGAACCATCTCAGCATAGTAACAAGATACTACTACTATTACTTTTTAATTGTATTGCCACCTATCTAGGAGCCGTGTTTAATCAGGATTAACTAAGGGCTATGCATTTCTGTGGATAATTAGAACATCCAGAATTCTGGTAGGAAAGATAAGACCCTTCTGTCTGTAAGAAATGTGAATGTTCATGCGAAAGAAACAAAGCAACAAACCCAGCCCACCATGCTCCTATTTGGAGACCAGATCTCCATTGCCAAACAAAACCTAGCTGCTGCTTCCATGCACCTATGCCACTAGCACTGCTCACCACTTCCCGACAGCCCTTCATTATCCCTCTTCCTCATCCCACAGGACACTAAAAGCAAAGTGAAAAGGAAAGAGGACAGGACAGAAAAGTTAAAGTTAACCCATCATCTTCCTCAGAGCCCCAGCCTGAAAATGAAGAACAGAAACTTCCAAGAGGCGAACCGGAAGAGCAAGCATAAATCAGAGACTATTCTGCTGTGCTGGGTGAATTGTTCCTTCCTTCAAGAAAAAGAATCATCAGTGCCTGTTATAATCTTTCTACCTGGCCCTCACTCCAAGAAGTGGAGAAAAAATGTCTAGAGTCCAGATCTGAAGTGTACTACCTAGGCACCCTAAACCTGACTTTAGGTTCCTGACCCCACAAGGGGCATCCAGAACCCAGATTTAAGTGTCTGGATTATACAGCGCATGGTCAGAATTAGGAACCTCAGAATGGGATCCTGAGCAGGGATCCAAACAGTGCTAGCCAAAAAGAAACACTTAGCCAGGGGTAGGTCTGAAAATGCCCCTCCGGAGGTTAGATGCCAGAGTAAGGACTGCTCGGAGGCACCTCCATCTACACAGGACCCAGAGCCAGAGCCAGAACTCCTTCAAAGAACTGAACAGGGTTGACTGGTCTTTATTTAAATGTGAGGATGTGATGCGGCCAGCCACCATATTATATAACAGCTTAGTGGCCAAAACACTCACCCAGGAAGTGGGAGAACTGAATTCTAGGTCCTTTGCAATCTCAGGGGGCACATCTACATGTGCATTTACTGTGCATTAAAATTTACTGTACAGTAAGCGGGTTTAGGCTGGCATCTACACGTGCAGGCATTAAAGCACAGTAATGCTGTATGTGGACCAACTTGGGACTAAAGTTAGTCCCAAGTCAGTCCACTCACACAGTGTTACTGTGCAATAAAGTGTCTATATATGCATTACTGTGTAGTAACTGATCGGGTGTAAGTTTGGTACTTGCTGTGGCAGAAATGCCCCGTCAGTGCCCCTCTCCAGAGATCTGTCTCAGCCAGCCTGAGAGGCTGCTGTTGAATCCTTCACAGCAGGGATCTCCCACCTTGTCTGCAGACAAAAGCCTGGCGCCTGGGAGGCGATGCTCTGGTCACCTGGGCAGGGTGGGGAAAGACCCGGCCCTGTGCGCGGGCCCAGGTAGCCAGGGATGCCATGCAGATTGGTCGGTGCCTGGCTCTCTCCTCATCACCGCATGCTCCAAGAGTGCCCTGCCTCCAGAGGAAACTCCAACCACCTCTGGACGATGCGAGTGAGTAACCGACTAGAGATCTGATTAGATATTTAGCTTCAGTAACTCAGATGCATGTTGAAACGGCTACCTCAGCCACCCTGGTTTGCTCTATGGGATTCCTTTGATATTCCTGTAAGATTTCTGGATATTGCTCTACCGTTTACCCTATTTCTGCCCTACCCCTGTAATCAATAAAGTTCTCCTTTGTGACCGGTGTGGGAGACTTATTGAGGGGTGGGTCTAAATTATGCCAAGGAGGCCCCTTAGGTCGGTGGACTAAGGGAGGCTTCCTAATAAGCCCCTGACTTGGGGAAGTGCCCCAAGTGCTTGTATTGGGTCTAGCACCCATTGGACGATCAGGCCTGTGTTCTCCAAGGTGCACAGAGCCAGAAGTGAGTCCAGAGCCTTGGATGGTGGCAGCGGGAACCCCAGGCTAGCGGGTGTGCTCCAGGGAAGGGGTTGGCCAGACGGGAGGCACCCTGAGGGAGGCACTCAGAGCCTGGAAGGTGGGCGGGCGCAGGGAGGTGGGCGGCTCAACGCAGGAGCGCCCCCTACTGTCCCGCCACACTTGCATGATGCAAGTATCAAATTTATGCTCAAGTCAGCGTAAGTCCCCATATTTACTGTGCAGTATGGGTGTTCACATGTAAATGCTACCCATACTGTACAGTAATTTCTGGTTACTGTGCAGTAAATGTGCACGTGTATGCGCCCAGGGGGTTCTACCCATACCTCCTGCCTGCCAGAAGAGCAGTCTAACCATTAAGCTGTAGGCAAAGCAGAGGTGAAAAAAGGTGACCTCCTGCTTTGAGCTACTAGGTAGTAAAGAATGCAAGATTCAAGAGGCCAGAGACCATAGGCACAAGAGGGAACATGACCATGTAGCCTAATAGATAGGGAGTTTGCCTGGGAGAGGAGAGAAAAGTCTCAATTCATATAAATAAAGAAACCCAGAAGAGAACTGAGACCTCTAAGATGTGATGGAGACCAAAGACAAACTAGATATGACCCAAGTACTGAATCAAGCCTTTGCCTTAGCCTTTAGTAAGAATGAAGTGGTACCAAATTGTGTGGTACCAAATATGAACAAAAACTTAGAGCCCTCACTCTAAAGGACTGGAGAGGAAATTAGAAGAGCTTAGATTTTTTACCTTAGCAAAATGAAGTTGAGAGGGAATATAATAACTTTTACAAATACTGGTTTATTTGTGGAGTGAATATCAGAGGGAGAAGATGTATTTAAGTTAAAGAACAATCAGCAGAAAATCAAATGACTACAAATTAATTGAAAATACATTTAGACTGGAAATGAAAAGAAGGTTTCGAACTATGGAAGGAGTAACGTTTTAGAATGTCTTTGATGCAAAAGAGGTGGGGTACAAAGAAGCCAAAGCATTTCAACATGGAGATTAGCAAGATTATGAAAGGGAAAACATGAGAGGACAGGGTGTTTTAGGCTCTGTAGTCAGCTCAGGTGCTATATAAAACCCATGGTTGGGTTGAAAGTTAACTCCCTATGTCTGTGGAAGATGTCTGGCCATCCTATGATGATTCATAAGTCTAAATCCAATTTTCCAAATTAACTGAGGGCCAAGTCTGTAAAGGTGTTTATGTATCTGACCATCTATCTGCTGTAGGGTGTCTGAATGTATTTGAGGATCCAGGACTTCACAGGCAAAGTAAGCTCCCAGACTACTGCACCAGGCAGCAGAGTTTCAGGAAAAGGTGAATACCCCTCAGTGGTAAAAGAACAGGTTAGGGACTATTTAGAAAAGCCAGATGTGACAAGTCCATGGGGCCAAATGCAATGCATCCGAGGGTACTGGGGAAGTTAGCTGATGTGACTGCAGAGCCACTGACCATTATCTTTAAAAAATTATGGCAATTGGAGGGAGGTCCCGGATGGTTGGAAAAGGGTAAATATAGTGGCCATCTTTAAGAAAAAGAAGAAGGAGGGTCCAGCGAACTACAGATCAGTCAGCCTCATCTCAGTCCCCAGAAAGATCATGGAGCAGGTCCTCAATAAATCCATTTCTAAGCACTTGGAGGAAAAGAAAGTGATCAAGAACAGTCAGCATGGATTAACCAAGAGCAAGTCATGCCTAACCAATCTGATTGCCTTCTATGATGAGATACCTGGCTCTGTGGATGCAGGAAAGCAGTGTATGTGATATACCTTGACTTTAGCAAGGCTTTTGATATGGTCTCCCACAGCATTCTTGCAAACAAGCTGAGGAAGGATGGGTTGGATGAATGGACTGTAAGATGGATAGAAAGTTGGCTGGATCATTCAGCTCAATGGGTAGTGATCAATGGCTTGAGGTCTAGTTGGCAGCTGGTATCAAGTGGAGTGCCTTGGGGCTGGTCTTGGGGTGGGGTTTGTTTTGGTCTTGGGGCTGGTTTTGTTTAATGTCTTCATCAACAATCTGGAAGATAGGATGGATTGCACCCCAAGCAAGTTTGCAGGTGAGAAAAAGCTGGGGGGAGTAGTAGATAAGCTGGAGAGTAGGGCTAGGATTCAGAGTGACCTAGACAATTTGGAGGATTGAGCCAAAAGAAATCTCATGAGTTTCAACAAGGACAAGTGCAAAGTCCTGCACTTAGGATGGAACAATCCCATGTACCCCTGCAAGCTGAGGACCAACTGGCTAAGCAGCAGCTCTGCAGAAAAGGACCTGGGGATTACAGTGGACAATAAGTTGGATATGAGTCAACAGTGTGCTCTTCTTGCCAAAAAGGCTAACAGCATACTGGGCTGCATTAGTGGGAGCATTGCCAGCAGATTGAGGGAAGCAATTATTCCCCTCTATTTTGAACTGGTAAGGTCACATCTGGAGTACTGTGGACAAGTTAGAGACAGTCCAGCAGAGAGCAATGAAAATGGTTCAGGGGCTGAGGCACAAGATTTATGAGGAAAGGCTGAGGGAACTGGACTTATTTAGTAGGGCTATGCAAAGTTTCAGTCCCTGATTTGATTCGGTGGAGATTTGGCCCAATTCAATGGCCAAATCTCTGAATCCGAATCTAATCAGAGGACCCTTTAATCTCTCTGAATCGATTCAAAGCGATTTGAAAAGATTCGGAGATTTGGACATATATACAGCTTTACATGTTTTTTCTACATACCTCTAGGTAGCAGGCAGCTTGTGAGTGCTGCGATGCTGGAGTGCATAGAGTGTCCCACAGAACTGCAGGAGGCTCCGCACCACGCTCGGCTGCAGACCCAGAAGTAGACCAAAAGCACTTCCGGTCCACTTCTGGGTCCACTGGGGAGTGTGCAGGGGAGCCCCCCTGCACCCTCCTGGCTTGGCAACTGGTGCCTCCTAGGTTGGGAGGGGCACCTGGGGTCCACCTCTGGCTAATTGCCAAGCTAGGGAGGTGCAGGGCGGTGTGGGGAGCAGCACACTCCCTGGCAGACCCAGAAATGGACTGGAAGTAGTTCTGGTCCACTTCTGGGTTTGCTGCCAAGCACACTTGGGAGCCCCCCTGTGCTGCTGTGGGACACTCCATCCACCCCAGCATCTTAGTGTTCACTGTCACAACCCAAGGGTGTGATTTTTGTTTGTGTGTGCTTCAGCACTGCTAAATTATTTTCCCGCTGTTTGTAGCTTTCTTTGCAGGGTGCATTCTTCGTTGCAGCACAGAAATGCACATTGCAAGGAGTTCCCGCCATTTGTATTTAGATTCGTGCCCCACTATTGGTCAGTTCTAAATTATTCCTACGTGGTGGCTAGCGATTGGCTTGCTAGCTGTATAAGAGGCTTGAGTGGTTTACGCCCAAGTTGGAGGACTTCATGAACATCAGGAGGAGGAGACTTCACGTCTCGTGAAGATCTCTAAGCGCTGCAGAGCCTATTGGACCCAGCATGAATATCAAGAAGGCAACAGGGGTCTGATCAGCCTCTCGCCTCTCCCCATCGCCGAACGATCCCTCGACGTACCCTTCCCTGCGCGTAAAGTTCCACGGAGCCTCGAAAACTTCGTGTGAGTGAATTGTGAGTGAATCCAGAGCTCTGTCCGAGTCCTAAAACTAGGATTTAAGCGAAGTATTCCTGGAAGTTTTCCAGCCTGCACCGCGACCATCTACGGTGTAAGTAAACAATCTTAAACAACCATTAAGCGTCTGTGCCTAATTCTAGTCTGTTTTCTCCGACCCAGCGTGCCCGGGCTGCTGGCCACAGCCCGTGCGGCGCGAAAAAGGGCCCGGATCGGTGTGATCTGAATCAATGAATCGAATCAATGTCCCTGATTTGGGCCGAATCCGAATTGAATAGGGCCCACTTCGCACACCTCTGTTATTTAGTCTACAGAAGAAAAAAGACTGAGTGGGGATTAGATAGCAGCCTTTAACTACCTAAAGGGTGGTTCCAAAGAGGATGGAGCTAGACTGTTTTCAGTGGTGGCGGAGGACAGAACAAGAAGCACCGGTCTCACATTGCAACAAGGGAGGTTTAGGTTGGATATTAGGAAAAACTCTCAATAGTATGGTGGTGAAGCACTGGCATGAGCTACATAGAAAGATGGTAGAATCTCCATCCTTGGCGGTTTATAAGGTCCAGCTTCAACAAAACCCTGGCTGGAATGAACTAACTGAGGATGGTCCTGCTTTGAGCATGAGGTTGGACTAGATGACCTCCTGGGGTCCCTTCCAACACTAATTTTCTATGATTCTGAGAGTTACTTGAGGAACTTAAAATGCACTGGTTTCTAACTCGCTCACACCTTTTTTAACATGATTCCTAACTCAGAACCCCCCATCCCCAAGCATGATCATTCAGCCTACTCCCAAGGGAAGAGGAAGTATGTGCAGCATCATCAGGTTTAAATATATGGAGCTGTCCAATACTCCACCGAGCTGGATAGTGACAGTGGCTTGGGATCAGGCAGAAAATGGAGTTTCCACTGAGAGCTGGCCTTAGGGATGGGCAGCGTGGGTGACCGCCCAGGGTGCCCTGGTCAGGGTGGTGCTGGCAGTATCGTGCAGCTCTGCAGGCAGAGAGGTGGGGGCAGGGTGGCTGGTGCAGCTCTGGTATTACTATTCAGGCAGCTAAGGGAGCTAAGGGAGATGATTGTTAACATCTGTGAAGTAAAGGACAATTAATGGGCCATTAACTCCCTCAGCTGCCTGAATAGTAATATATAACAGAGCTGTACCACCTGGGGGAGGGGGCAGCTACTCAGCAGTGGCAGTGGCAGGAGCAGGGCCAGAGTCAGGACACTCATTTTAATTTTCACCAGCCATGACCTTTGCAATTGTGTGCTAGCATTTGCCACAGTGTGCTGAGATACACATTTTATTTTTCACCAGCAGTAAAACTTAGAAGGAAACAAAATGTCACAAGTACCTAAGAAGATGATGTTAGGGGCACAGAACAGGAAACAAAAAGTTCATTTAATGACTGCAATGAAAAAAGATGCAGATGCTGTGAAAAAAAACACTTGAAATCTATTAACAAGAACCCATACAGTAGTAGTGAGAAGGTCAAAGCTGAAACATCAGATGAAAAATGAATAGATGATCACAATTCAACTTCCAAGAATCATGGCAAGAGAAACAAAGAGACTCAAACAAAACAAATTCTTCATCCAGACCAGAATAATGACAATTCCACTAGTGATAGAAATGAAACAATTCCCTTTACAGGTGTTGGCAATGCCATTTCTGATGCTGCTTTATGACCCAATCTAACACCCAAAATTTGAGATCTGCTAGTGCCCAACCGTTCAACAAAGGTAAAGGATATGGATTTTTCTCTGGATGAGCAGAATCACTATTTTCCTATGACATTTTTATACAGAAATCTTGAAAACGGCTAAATTGTGAAGTGATGTTGGCTGCTTTACTCAGAGCTCACTAACAAGATTTTCTATTTCTGCTGCAAATTCATTGACCTGAATCAAAAACCATCCCTAGCGTTTGAGGGGCCGAATGACTGGAAGCATATCTCAGATTCTCATGTGTCATAAAAAGTTATTTAGTAATTTCAAGTCAGTATGTAAAACATGCTGGGAGTGCAAAATTGAAAGTGTTAAAGCTATTTGATAGCAAACAGCTGAAGTCTATGATGTCCTCACTGCATTGGCTGAATCAGAGCAAGCAGATGCTGGTATCCATTATGAAGCACTTATCCTGGCATGCCAACTGTTTGAATTCAAGTTTCTTGTCTTCATTGTGATGTGGTACAATATCCTTTTTCAAGTCAATGTGGTAAGCAAAAGCATGCAAAGCAAGAACGTCAACCAGAAGCTTGATAAATGCCTGCCATCACTATATCGTAAACTACAGGGAAGTCTGTGAATTACAGAACCACTACTCAATGATGTCAAGAATGGGCAAGGCCATAGGTCTTAAGTTCAGAATCTCAGCTAGTATAAATTTTCATAGCTCTGTTGATTTCAAAAGGGCTATATCAGTTTATATCAGCTGAGGATCTGTCCCATAGTCTCAGAGTCATCAATAGCCAATAAAAGCAGCTGGGATAAAAGAAGATATCTAAAAATCAGTAGGAAAAATAAGGGTATATTCTACTGAATTTAAAAAACCCCTTGGTTTTTAACTTCAAGTACTTGGCTATCTCCCATTCAATAAATTATACGTTACAAATGACATGCTTCAGTTGAAACCTCTTTACAACATTTAAGAAAATGGAAAATCTAACTACCTTGGAGTGGAAACAGCTCCTACATTTGTCTTAGATTCATGGATTCATAAGGCCAGAGAGGTCCTTTTGACCATTTAGGCAACATCTTGCATAACACACACTAGAGAATGACTCCCACCTCTCCCTGACTTCTCAGACCACCCCCAGAAAATCCTCCCAAGAAGAAATGGTCTCATTTGCTCTCATTCTTGCCAAACAGAAGATATTCTTTAAGCATGACAGTTGTGTAAGCCATTATATATTTTATGTTGGGTAATAAGACCTGTAGGGGTCGTTAATAAAATGTACATAGAACAGTTATTGAAGGCAAAGCTAACAGCCCCAGACCTTAGGGACAGTACTGATGAAAATAAATATAGGCCTTGACAGCCCAATTGAATAACATTAAAAATGAACACTGATAAAGCTGGAGCAGAAAGTGCTCACGATCCCCAGAGAGGCAATAGCTGTAGTATTTTACCAAAACAACTGAGACCTATTCAGAACCATTTTAATATAAGTAACAAATTCACTGGCGACATGTAAGGGGTGCACGTGGGTGCACATGCACCCCCTGAGATTGGCCATGCACTTCTGGCCATAGGCTGATGCAGCAAGGGGGAGGGGTGGTCCGGGCTCACAGCCGGCTCAGCACAGCAGGCAGGTAGGTAAGGTTTCTTTCTTTAGTTTCTGGCCTTAAGGGGGAAGGGGGGGAGATCAAGACCCCCATGGTGCAGGAGGGAGCAGGGTAGGGGCAGGGGTGAATCATTCACCCCCGCCCAGCCCCACCCACTCCCTCCTGCATTGTGGGGATTGTCCCATGACATGGCCGGGGCCCCATTCACAGTGAACGGAGCCCCGGTCAGGCCGGGTTGTAGGACAAGTGGAGCCTGGTGACTCCTCCAGAGTTATGGCACCAGGGAGCCAAGGGGGGCACTGCCCCCTCCCTCCCCCAATCTTTGCATGAGGCAAGGGCAGGCTCCAGCTGCGAGGTGAGCTGGGCTCTGCCTGCTCTGTGCCTCGCTGCAGCCTTTGAAAGCGGTGCAGCACAGCACCATGAGCTTCACTGCCTGGCCTGCGCAGCGGCGGGAAATGAGTGGAGCTATGCGCTACCAGGCAGCGCTCCTCTGCGGGCCACAAGCACCCTGAGGGCCCACCTCCTGCTGCTGCTGCCACCAGTGACAAGGGCTGTGTGCCATGGGGCAGGGGGTGTCAGGGACTCCCTACCGCCCAACCCTCCCTCACACTTCACAAACCCACACTCTGCCCCCACAATCCCCCACATATACACCCCCCACAACATACCCTACAGCTCCCTACACACAGCCACATCCCCTGACAACCCCCCACCATACATACATGCTCACCCCCCAACCACACCCCACACACTCCCCCACACTCAATATACAGGAGTAAGATTTCATTTTTGAGCTATTGGGCAATCACTTCTATGTACACTATGCAAACAAATAAATCAGGACAAAAATATTTTTTGAAATAAAATTAAAATATCTTATAATAGATGTTTGACTTTTAGTATATGATTTCATTTCTTTTCTGGTTCCAAGATGGCAAGCCCTAGCTCCCAAAAGGAATACTTCCAGGGGCCAAAGGGAGAGACATCAAGTGGAAAAGGTCAGGGGTTAGAGTTGGGACTTCCGTTCCAAAAATGGCAACCGGGGCAGAGCACCTGTCGGGGGCAGGGCTACCACTGTGGCCCTCGACAGCTCACCAAAACTCATTAAGTGGCCCTCCAGACAAAATAATTGCACACTCCTGGATTAAAGACTGCTGCATCTACATTTCAGAAAGATCTGTTTCTCTGGGGGGGAAGGATTAACAATGAGACTGATATTGGGAATCTAGATTGATGCTACATGTAGGATTTCATAGACATTAGGGCTGGAAGGGACCTTGGGAGATCATCGAGTCCAGCCCCCCGCCCCAGGGGCAGGAAGTTAGCTGGGGTCAAAGGATCCCAGCAAGATAAGTGTCCAAACACTTCTTAAAGGAGACCAGAATAGGTGCACCACCTCTGGAGGGAGCTTATTCCAGGCCTTGGGGGCTCAGACAGTAAAGAAGTTTTTCCTTATGTCCAGCGTAAAATGGTCTTGGAGGAGTTTGTGACCATTGGTCCTTGTCATTCCTTGGGGCGCTCTGGCGAACAGAGGTTTCCCCAGATCCTGATGCACACCCCTGATGTACTTATAGGCTGCCACTAGGTCACCCCTGAGCCTACACTTTTCCAAGATGCTACTAATATTCTGTGAAGGGGACTACAAGGCTTGTCCTGCTCCTTCCTCCATGGCTGAAAAAGCTCCCTTGGTACCTAACCTGAGGCATCGTCACCAGGTAAGAGGGGAAACCACATCCCATCTGCATCATGGGGGCTGTGTGGGGCAACAAGCAGAGGTTGGGTGGAGTTGAGGCATGAGCATGCTGGGGAGGAGTGACCTTGTGGGTGCTATAAAAAAAATCTGTATCATATCTCCTGGATGCAGGATGCCTCTCTATGTTCTTAGTCCAGCACCTCTACTTGAACTAGGCACTTGGCAGTCTCCCTCTCTTTTCAAAAGGGGCCTGGAAGCTGGAGGTTTGGGGTAAGAGGCATATTGGGAAGCAATGTGTACATCTAATGAGACTGTGAATACCCAAGGCAAAAGGGTGTTTCCTTCGGACAGCCTGGGATTCATACTCTTTGCAGTAGGCATGTGCGAAACGGGCCCTATTTGATTCAGATTTGGCCCAAATCGGGGACAGTGATTCAATTTGTTGATTTGGATCACTGTCCCCGATTTGATTTGGCCAAATCTGAATCTGAAGATTTGATGCTGATTTGGAGAATCAGCAATTTGGCCATAGACACAGCTTTAAATGTTTTTTCTACATACCATGAGGTACCAAGTATGGCTTTTGAATGCTGCGATGCTGGGGTGGATGGAGTGTCCCACAGGAGCATGGGGTGGGGGGGGGGGTCCCCATGTGCTCAGGGGCAAACCCGGAAGTGGACCAGAAGTACTTCCAGTCCACTTCCAGGTCCTCAAGGGAGTGCACTGCTGGGGCCCCCCACGCCACCCCCCACTTGGCCATCAGCTGCAGGGGGACCCTGGGTGCCCCCCCCAGACTCAGGAGGCACCAGTCACCAAGCCAGGTGAGTGTGGGGGGGCCCCACCGCACACTCTCCAGAGGACCCAGAAGTGGACCAGAAGTGCTTCTGATCCACTTCCGGGTCTGCTGCTGAGCGTGCTGGGGAGCCCCCCGTGCTTCTGGGGGACACTCCATGTGCCCCAACATTGCAACATTCATGAGCCGCCTGCTACCTAGAGTTATGTAGAAAAAACTTTTAAAGCTGTCTCTATGTCCAAATCGCCAAATCTTTCCGAATCGATTCGGAGGGTTCCAATTCAATTCGGAGAGGTTAAAGGGTCCTCTGATTCAATTCAGATTTGGAGATTCGGACACTGAATCGGGCCAAGTCTCTGCTGAATTGAATCAGAGACCAAAGCTTCACACAGCCCTACTTTGCAGAACTAGTTAGTAAAAGAGAACTGATTTCCTTTCTGTCTCATCCTCCCATGTGTTCTTAGCAAAATACTGGTGCAGCGCAAAAGACTGTTGCACTCAGCCTCACTGCTATTGTAGATTTTATTCATTTTATTTTTACAGCAAAAGACATTATAGAGAAACTGTCTCTAACTTAAAATGTTCCTCACTGCTTTGTAGAGTAGCAAACTGGAAGGGAGCCTGCAAGTCCCAGTAAAAGATCTAATGATAATAGTATGGTTTTGCAATGCATCTTTTACCATATTTGGGAAGTGGTGCACATCTGTAGTTGATCAAGAACACATGCTTTTCTAGCAGGCGCACAGCTGCACCCAATCCCTGCAGTGCTCAGCAAAGGCAGCCTTTCCAACCAAAGAGTAACAGCGCCATCAGGGTTGCCGAGCAAAGACTGCAGCTAGTTTGCTAATTCCATAAGCTCTCAGCAGCCCTGGCCACAGAGATCCCGTCCATTTTAAAGTTTGTTTTTTGTCCAAGTTGCTTTCTTTGTTAAATCAGAGCTAAGAATCTTTTCTTTTTTTTTTTAATTTATGCTTTCCTAGGTTTTGTTATTTTCAGAGATACAGTCCACATATTTGATCCTCACCATGTTCATAAAACAGCACCAATGTACGTGTGGATAGGAACGTGTGGGAAACCGGAATTCATGTTCCGAACAATTTGTGAGCTAAACGCTACACTGTGCTGGCTCTACCACTGGAGTGCAAGGTGGGGCCAGGGGTGAGGAGCCAGCTGCTGCTGTAGCCTTAATGCTCCCCTGTACACAGGGACTGCTCCCTGTCAATGCCTCCAGGGCACATGCCATTCTTCAAGGGCAGTTCAGTTAGCCTATGGGGAACTTCAAGTGTGGGAGGTTACACTTGCCTGAGGGGCACTCTTTTTTGGTACCCTGCCCCAACTGGATCTGCCTGGCCCCTCTCCTCATAGGTAGAGCTGTCCAAAGAGAAATGATTTATATTACGTGGCAGATGCAGAAAGCTCAGCCAGTCTGGGCTTGTGGGACGTGAAGATTCTACATATACAGTGTGAATGCACAAATCCCATTGCAGAACAGGCAATGAAAATAAAGTAGGATCAGAGTGTCTAGATCACCTTTCATAGTTTCATAGTTGGTAGGGTCGGAAGGGACCTGAGCAGATCATCAAGTCCTACCCCCTGCCACGGCAGGAAAGAGTACTGGGGTCAAATGACCCTGGCGGGTGTTCATCTAGCCTCCTCTTAAAGACCCCCAGGGTAGGAGCCAGCACCACTTCTCTTGGAAGTTGGTTCCAGATCCTAGCCACCCTGACAGTGAAG
>NW_005842017.1:1683930-1686437 GCF_000455745.1 Alligator sinensis
CCCCAGGTGCAGCACCTTGCACTTGTCAGTGTTGAAACCCATCCTGTTCTCATCCGCCCACCCCTGTAACCTGTCTAGGTCTGATTGCAGCCTTTTCCTCCCTTCTAGTGTGCCCACTTCCCCCCACATCTTGGTGTCGTCTGCGAATTTGAACAGGGTGCTTTTTACCCCCTTGTCCAAGTCGCTGATGAAGATGTTGAACAGTACAGGCCCAAGGACCGAGCCCTGGGGGACCCCACTGCCCACATCCCTCCAGGTCGAATAAGACCCGTCCACCACCACTCTCCAGGTGCAGCCCTCCAGACAGTTAGAGACCCAATTGACTGTGTAGGAGTCAACGCCACAATCCCCTAGTTTTTTTAATGAGAATGAGGTGAAAGACAATGTCAAAGGCCTTCCTGAAGTCCAGAAAGACTACGTCCACTGCTACCCCTGCGTCTAAGGGTTTTGTGACCTGGTCGTAGAAAGCCACCAGGTTGGTCTGACAGGACCTGCCTCTAATGAACCCATGTTGGTTGTCCCTAAGCATAACCTCCCCTGCTGGCCCCTCGCGGACATGCACCAGGATAATTCTCTCAAAAAGCTTACCCAGGATCGAGGTAAGACTAACGGGCCTATAGTTCCCTGGGTCCTCCTTCCTCCCTTTTTTAAAAATGGGAACCACATTGGCCTTTTTCCAGTCCTCTGGCACCACACCAGAGCACCACGAGTGCTCGTAAAGCCGTTCCAGGGGTCCCGCAATGACCTCTGCTAATTCCGTCAGCACTCTGGGGTGGAGATCATCAGGACCAGCTGATTTAAATACGTCCAGTCCCTCCAGAAGTTCCCTGATTAGGTCCTCACTGACCCTAGGCCTGGGTGTGCCTCCCCTGGGGAGTGTGGGGGGGTGTGCCTCCCCAGGGACCCGGTCCCTGCTCAGGAAAATGGAGGCAAAGAAACTGTTAAATAGGTTAGCTTTGTCATCTGGTGCGATGACCAGATTTCCTAGCATGTCTTGCAGAGGACCCACATTAATCAGTACCTTCTTTTTACCCCCTATGTATTTAAAAAAGGACTTCTTGTTGTCCTTGATCCAGGTAGCAAGTCCCAGTTCTATCTCCGCCTTGGCCTTCCTGAACGACCACTCTTCTTGGACACCCGACTCCTCTCCCCACCAGGACCTTAGTGCCTCCCCAACTATTCTTCTTACCTCATTGAAATCTGCCCTCCTCAAGTCCAGGGCTGCTGCCTTGCTGCAGGCCTTCACAACCTTGCACTGGATAGTGAATTCCAGCAGGTGATGATCGCTGTTGCCCAGGTGGTCGAGCACCCGCAGACCCCTCACCAGGTCATCGCCCATGGCCAGGACCAGATCCAACAAGGCATCTCCCCTGGTGGGGCTGTGCACCTCCTGGGTTAGATGGAGGTCCTGTATCTAGGCTAGGAACCTACGCGAGCGTTCAGACCTGGCTGACTGCTCTTCCCAGCAGATGTCTGGAAAGTTCAGGTCACACATGATGACCACGTCCCTTGACCTAACTACCTCCATGAGCTGACTTAAGAATTCCCGGTCTAGGTCTTCCCCTTGGTTGGGTGGTCTGTAGTAGACCCCCACCGTTAAGTCCCTTTCCCTTCAACTTCCTTGTATTCTAACCCAGAACACTTCAGTCTGCCCCTCCTCTGACCCCGTGGTACTCATTGAGGATACGTATTTCTCCTTGACGTAGAGCGCCACACCCCCACCTAGTCTATTCCTCCCTACAGTCAATTCATGTGTATTTATTATCTATTTATACAGTCTTGTAAATGCCTTAGAGAGTACAGAAAACAAGAGTTCCTGCTCTATGGATGTTTGCAGTCTTAAGAAAAGGTGTGATATTATACATACCCCCAGTTAAACATCTAGAAGATATTAAACTGATTGAGTAGTTGCTCTTAACCTAAGAAGTCTTTACAACTCATTGTTAGAGGTTAAAAATGTATGGCTGTGTCTTTAAAAATGTATGGCAGCACATTCCTCCACTGCTGGCACACGCCAGCTCCACAACAGCTCTCAGCCCCCCCAAATGATATTTTCTCCCACCACTACCAGCTAGTGTCTTTACTTCAGGGGTGCCTGTCCTACTCAAGACAGGGGATGCCAGCAGCCATCTCCCCTTTCAGTAGCAGCACAGCAGCAGACTGTAGCTGCAGGCAACAAGGGGGTAATCCACGAGGTGCTATGAGCACTGGCAGGAAGAGCCCTCCGCACCCAGCACTATCAGTCTCTTCTCCCTTGCTGTCTAGTACTTCATAGTACCTGAAACCAGCTAAAGGAGCAGACCTGAGCCCAGAACTGTAGTGGTCCATGAAACCCAAAAGGGGTTAGAGCAGGAGACATCTTATAGACTGGGAATGCACCTATAGACTTGGAAGTATCATTCTAAGTAGCACAGCAGTGGAAAGAGGTCTCGGAGTCATAGTCAATGCAAAAATGAACATGAGTTGCCAAAGTGATGAGGTAATAAGTAAAATTAACCACACTCTTT
>NW_005842017.1:1686447-1687235 GCF_000455745.1 Alligator sinensis
CCCTCTTTCTTGCAGTAGTAGGTGCATCACGAGCAGGTCTAGCGAGGCGATACTTCTCCTCTATGCAGCATTGGTGAGGCCGCAGCTGGAGTACTGTGTCCAGTTTTGGGCGCCACACTTCAAGAGAGATGTGGATAACCTGGAAAGGGTTCAGAGGAGGGCTATTTGTATGGTTGAGGGCCTGCAGGTAAGATCCTATGAAGACAGACTGAGGGATCTGAATCTCTTCAGCATCTGCAAGAAGAGATCTATGAAATCTTCAGCCCTGTCCAGCCAGGGGCATGGACCAAGGTAGTCAAAGGCCCTAAGGCCCGCTGCACCAAGGCCCCTGCCCCGCCAGAGCTGAGCAACAGGTACGCACCTCTTGCTGCTCCAGCAGAGCCTGCTGAGTTGCCGGCTCCCACAGGCAACATGGGCCCAACTGCATCTCCCGCCCCTGCTCTCCCCAAGACAAAACGTAAGGTGTTTGTTGTGGGAGACTCCCTCCTGAGGGGGACTGAGGGGGCAATCTGCCGCTCTGACCCCTTAGCCCGGGAAGTCTGCTGCTTCCCAGGGGCCTGCATCCGGGACATTGCAGAGAGGATCCCAAAGCTCCTCCAACCCACAGACCACTATCCCATGCTCCTTATTCATGTGGGCACCAATGACACAGCTCGGAGCGCTCCCAGCCAGGTCATGAGGTGCTACAGGGATTTGGGAGCGGGGCTAAAGGGTCTGGGGGCACAGGTGGTATTCTCATCGATCCTCCCAGTCTCAGGCTATGGGCTGAGGAGGGAGAGGAGGATCCA
>NW_005842017.1:1689763-1710082 GCF_000455745.1 Alligator sinensis
TCATTCTCCCCTTGTACTCGGCCTTGGTGAGGCCGCAGCTGGAGTACTGCGTCCAGTTTTGGGCTCCACAATTCAAAAAGGATGTGGAGAAGCTTGAGAGAGACCAGAGAAGAGCCACGCGCATGATCAGAGGTCAGGGAAGCAGACCCTACAATGACAGGCTGAGAGCCCTGGGGCTCTTTAGCCTGGAAAAGTGCAGGCTCAGGGGTGATCTGATGGCCACCTATAAGTTTATCAGGGGTGACCACCAGTATCTGGGGGAAGGTTTGTTCACCAGAACACCCCAAGGGATGACGACTAGGTCGAATGGTCATAAACTACTGCAAGACCGTTTCAGGCTGGACATAAGGAAGAATTACTTTACTGTCTGAGCCCCCAAGGTCTGGAACAGCCTGCCACTGGAGGTGGTTCAAGCGCCTACATTGAACACCTTCAAGAGCAAACTGGATGCTTATCTTGCTGGGATCCTATGACCCCAGCTGACTTCCTGCCCTTTGGGCAGGGGGCTGGACTCGATGATCTTCCGAGGTCCCTTCCAGCCCTAATGTCTATGAAATCTATGAAATGTTCCAGAGCCCATCAGGGTTTAGGCAAGCAACTAGGTTCCCCATATATCACAGTCATGCCTTACTTTTGCATACTGTGAAAATCAGGACAGGGGTTAAGATCTGCAGCATCTATGTCCTACCTAGTGTCCTTGCAACAACCCCACATCTGGGAAGCTCAGCATATTTTTCTGAGTCAGCTCCTCTGATTGGAAGCAGGATTTAGAGGGGGGGTGGTGTTTCAAATGAGCAGAGAAGGCAACTTTTGAAGTACTGACTGCCTCAAACTTGGGAAAAGCATTAGGCAAGAACTTCCAAAAATCATACGTATGGCTTTAAAAAATGAGATTATTATTATAAATTCATTCTGTTGGCATCCTGTCTACTTGCCTTCTGATTTTGGAGTAGAAGTGGACACTTCCCGATCTGCCTGGCAAGCAGGGGATAGAACCTTTTCCTGAAGCCTGAGATCTTCACTTATCACATGAATTTGAGAGCAGGAGGTTTAAGGCGTTATGGAAACACTCAGAATCACAAGAACGAGGTACACTAATGTCTCACTTTGAAGACAGCTCCACAAAAATGTTGCAGAATGAATTATTTAAATATAATCTCTGAAACACAATTCCACTCTAACCAGGACTCCTTGAATCTAAACACACACAGTCTAATAGAGAATAATAAACATTAGCCAAACCTGTAACTGATAATGCTTTGAGTCATGATTGTATGGTCAAGAATTGTCAGGATGTAGGCAGTCAAGGCTTGACCCTAAAGGGTCACAAGCTGGGGTTATCAAGGAGCAAGAGTCCCAACAGAGGTTAGGAGGCCCCGAGACACAGGTAGTCATCCTAGGTAGAACCATGAGTTGGCAAGGGAGGGTGGAGGGGTGGGGGTCAGGAAGAGAAAGCACAGAAAGTAGGCACCCAGACCACAGTCTCTCCCCAGGGAGTTCAGGAAAGGCAGCTATATCTTCATGGGACCAAATTGAAAGCCACAAGCCAGGAGGGACTGTCAGAAGATAAGGGCCTGGACTGTAGTAGAGGGGAAAGGAGCCAATAATTCAGTCTGGAGTAAAGGGGTCCAGGCTGGAGTCTGGAACAGGGAATCAGCGGACAGAAGCTAAGAACAAGGATGAAGCCAGGAAATCAGCAATTAGGACTCAAGGATCAGGAAACTAAGAGTCAGTCACATAAGGTTACACACAGAGACATCCATCCTGTTGAGCAAGGGACTGAAAGATCTGCTGCTTATAAGG
This sequence comes from Alligator sinensis, assembly GCF_000455745.1. Classification (NCBI taxonomy): domain Eukaryota; kingdom Metazoa; phylum Chordata; order Crocodylia; family Alligatoridae; genus Alligator; species Alligator sinensis. The sequence continues at coordinate 1,691,567 of NW_005842017.1, forward strand.
GGCAGCCACACCCATGCAGGCAACTGGAGCTGGCGGGAAGCAGCTTGGCTGTTAGCAGCTAGGACTACTCAGGTAACCAGGGCCAGCTGGAGGCTATTTAGCCTGCCTGTGGCTCTGGCTCCTGACAAGAACCTTTTATCCTTGAGTTATAATGGGTGACCTCTTATGAAGTCGATGTTGAGAACAAGTGGTCCTAGAAGCTTTAGTAAGCATGAGCTGTTTCTTGGACAGGAAAGGGAAACTGAATGTCACTTGGCTAAAATAAGCTTGGCGGAGAATTCTCCTGGACATTGTAGTGCTATTCCAAGAGAGACAGACCCAGTACTACACCGAAGGGTTAGGTTTGTTAACAGATGTTAATCTAATTTATTAGGAGGAATAGTTCCTCATAGCTAAGGCTATTATTTTGTCATAGGCAGACAAGGTTCGTTGAGTAAATGTGATATCTTTTATTAGACCAACTTAAATAGTTGGAAAAATTCTTTTAGCAAGCTTTTGGGGACAAACACCCTTTGTCAGGCTGAGGAAGTATCTGCAGATGGTCTGTGCTCTTCCTGAATGAAGTGGTAAAGCAACCAGAATCCATTTCCTGGCAGCCCCAGTGGTGGTGGCTCCTTCCAGCTGCCACATCTACCAGACCCAGCCTTGCTGCCTGGACACCCCAATCCATCTGCTCTATACCCATCAGTGGGTACAGGACCTACACAGGCAGTGTGTGTGGCTGGGATGGGGCCACAAGCTAGCAGGGAGCAGCGTCCAGGAGCAAGATGGGTAGGCAGGGTTGTGAATAGCTGGTGTTTTAACTAGATGACCTCCTGAGGTCCCTTCCAGCCCTAATTTTCTATGAATCTATGATCTTGCAGTGGTGACAGCATGGGGCAGGGACCAAGACTGGGGCCAGGGCAGAGCTGCAATATGCTGCCCTCATGCCCCTGTGATGAGTGCGGGTTCTGCGGGAGGGGCGTGCAGGGAGCAGATCATGGCTCTGCCCTGGCCCTGGTCCTGTGCTGTCACTGCCCCAAGATCACAGCCCCAGACACAGCTCTCTGGCTACCTGTGGCCCCAACCCATCTGCCAGGCCACGAGCCCTGCCTATGTGGCTCCTGACTGGTCCTCATGGAGTCCCCAGGATTGCAGGGTGGTGATAGTGCAAGGCTGAGGCAGAGCCAGGATCCTGCTTGTCCCTGCCCCCAGAACCAGGGTCCCTGCACTGTCACCACTCTGTGATCCTGGGGTCCCCATGAAGACTGGCTGGGAACTGTGTGGGCAGGGCCTGTGGCCAGGCAGACAGGATGGGGCTATGAGTGGCCAGGGAGCTTCATGCAGGGTCAGAGCCAGAGCCAGGATCTTGGGGCAGTTACAGCACAGGGCCAGTGCAGGCTGTGATCTGCTCCCCATATGCTCCTGTCCACAGGGCCCTCATCCAACACAGAGGCATGTGGGCAGCAGATCTCGGCCTGCCCTGGGCCCCAGCCTTGTGCTGTCACCACTCCAAACCCTGGGGTCTCCCTGGTCCCGCCCAACCACCCCACTCCCAACACTGCTCCCCACCTGCCTGCGCCCCATCCCATATAAGGAGTTTTGGTGAGCTGGTGCTTGGTGGGGTGGGGAGGAGGTACTGACCTGGCCCACAACAGCTTAGAAAAATGCCATGTGCAGCCCATGGGCCTAAATAATTGCCCACCCCCGCCTTAGCTGATTTGCACAACCAGAAAGCACCTTATACGCAATACAGGACCGGTGTCCAGAAAGGCTAGAGAAGTTATGGGTGCCATAGATGCTTATATCCAGGCTGCATGTGGCAATTTTACTGAGATTCTGACTGCACATTCGTGTTTTATTTTGTGGACAGTGAAATACCATGGCACAAGCTGCACTGATGCATCACAAGTGTAGCCCGGGTACACCCAAGTGTGTGCCCTGATCCCAATCACAAGGGAGTGGTGAGAGGTGAGGGTGCTGTGGGAGGGGTCACTACCACTGACTTGTGGTTCCCTCCTACCTCTATAGAGTTAGACTTGAGACAGGCTGTTAACTATTTACAGTATTTATTAATATATAATTTACATAAACATAAAACTAAATATCATATACATATATTTACACAGAGGACATTAGCCAATAACCAAGGTCAAACCCTAAATAACACTGTGGGAGAATCACTCCCAACCACAACTCCCAGGGAAAACAATATATATCCACAATGAACCCACAGCTTCCCCACCCCGTAGTGAAGAACCTGTACTCAATGAAAGGGTCATGCAAAATTTAACAGTGGAAATGTGATTTTTACCCCTATAGAGGAATAGTTCCCTCCTTCCTTAATGCAAAATGATAGGCATCAAATGGGTCCCTACCCAGTTAGGGGACCTAACATTAAAAAAAAAAACAACAGGGTGTTTTTCAGAAATTACTCTGCCCTATGATAGCACTATTTACCCATCAGAAATAAACAGTTTCAGCAGCATCACACAATACAACATCACAACAGCACATTTCAATGTAAGGTGGAATCATAAACAATCTTAATAACATCTACTCCTTAATATAGTTCATGACCCAGGCTCAAGCTGCCATTTGCGACTCCCAGAGTCCGAGCTCTGTGCGCTGAGATGTGCACCGTGATGCCTGGCCACCAGCTGGAGTTGCAGGCTCCAGCCGCCATTCATGGCTCCCCGGGCCCAAGCCAGCGTGCCATCTTGAGCCCAAAGGTATCACACCCTCCCAGGGATCTTCAGGAGTTCGGGGCTATTCCCCACTGGGGCAGCTTGTCCCCAGATTTTCTCACTCTAATCTTCCATCTTCAGCTCCCCTGTTGCATCTCCCCCCATACTGGGCATGCTGCTCTTTATACTCTCTAGGGCTCTGCGCCTGAAGTCTTCCAGACCTGACAGCGTTGCAGTCTACAATTAGGTCCGTGGAGCTCCCCTCCCCTCAGGAAAAGGGTGTGGCTTCACGCCTTTGGCTGCCTCCTGATTGGTGGATGGGGTCCACCAATCAAAACAGCAGAATCCCGAGCCTGGGACTCAACCCAAGCTCCAAAAGGTAAGCCTGCTGCACAAGGTTCGAAAATGCCTGGAATGATTATTTTTTCAGCCTCTTGGGCTGAGGGGGTTGCTAATCAGAATGGGGTACATTGTGCCAGATTAATTTAATGGATTACAATGGGGAAACATTGATTTCTTGGATCTATAATATAATACTTAGATTGTAACTCTCTGTCCTAACTCGTCTAGGGACATGGTGTGCCATTTAATTGGCTTGTATACATTGCATGCTGGCTTCTTATAAAGCTTTTGGCAGAAATGCAGCTCCTGACAAATAAGAGGACAACAAGTCCTTAAACACAGAACTTTATTACATTACAAATGAATGCAAAGAAAAACTGAAGCACATTGTACTCAGATCTGCCAGCCACTACCAAGAAGTAACTGTGTTTTATTAGCTAACAAAAACCTGTAATCTGGAAAACTCTTAACTGCTTAAAAAAAAATAAAAAATTTAAAAAATGCAGGCAGCTGCAGTTGCAGGGATAGCAGCTGCCCGCTTTTAATTAGTGCAAAAACACCACCCAGATTCTGAGCAGCAGAGCATAGGTGAGGTGTGCTGAAGAGCCAGAAGACATAGAAGTAGGGAACTGTGTGATTGCCCAAACAGGATAGTCTGCATTCAAGGCTGGTAACTCCTGGGTATACTGCAACCAAAGGGCTTGCAGGCAGAGGCTATACTTGCTCCAGGAAAGGAGTGTAGGGACTGTTAGTATGGATGAGAGGGTGGTATGGGCATGAATGCAAACCCAAATACACATGAGATCATAGGAAATGCAATACGGGGTTATATTACCAAGCTTTCTAGTACAATATGGTGTCCCTCAGTGGCAGAAAACACATCCTAAGGAGGAGAACATTTATGGAGGACCCACCCAAAATGATCCATCCCCTGCCCCTCTTCCTCTAATCTTCTAGCATTTAGTCATAATTTGGAGTCTGCACCCCTAAGAATCAGATTTAATATGCACTGATGGACCTATCCTATGTGAATTTCTCCAATCCTCTTTTTTACCTGGTTAAATTCCCAGCCTCTACAATATCCTGTGGCAATCAGTTCCACAGTTAAGTACATGTTGTATGAAAAAGAACTTCCTTTTGTTTGTTTTAAACCTGTTTCCTAATAATTTAACTGTATGTTCCTTAGCTGTTATACTACGAAAGACAGTAAATACTAATTACCTATTTATTTTTCCACACCATTTATTATTTCATAGACCTTTATCATATCTGTCCTCAGCCATCTTTCTGAGAGCTTTCTTAAATCCTATTTAGTTTCTTTTCATACAGAGGCCTGTCCATACCCTTTGACCATCCATATTGCCCTTCTCTGTACCTTTCTCTGTCTACTATATCTTTTTGGAGGTGGGGAATGCCTTGCAGTATGAACACATCCTTTGACATGACCTCAAAGCTAAAGATTTTACTCCTGTTTAGGCACTTGGCTAAAGGGCCACAGGAGCCAGTAGATTTGATCTGTCATCTACCCATAGGCCCAGGGGTATCTGTGAGTGTGTGAGCACAAGGTGGGCTCTAAATATTTTACCCTGGAGAAGGTACTTTTGAAGTGAGTAGACATAGCAGTCATATCTATATAAATAGACACAACAGTACATTTCTTAATTCTAGGCTGAGAATTTTCTTTGAGATATTGCGACCAAGTCCTTGTAAGTCTGACTGGCATGTAAATTTGACTGACAAATTAAAATCTGCACTGAATGATACTAGTACAAAATGCACATGCCCAGAATCAGCCTGGACTAAAATCAGACTGCATAATAAGGCTCTGAGTTATAGTGATTTGATTAATTATTATTTGATAAAATCACCTTTTACATTACATTATTCTTAACTAGAATTTATATTTTCTGCAATTGTTTGTTTGGTTTTTACATTCTAATTTTAGCAACAGAATTGAAACAGTTCAAAAAATTCTCAAGTCTGTTCTTAAGCCAAGAAACTGAGATCCAAAGAACCATAAGAGATGTGATATTAAAATGACCAAACAGGTTTGTATTTAATACCATATTTAGTTTACCACACTCACAGTGTTCTCAAGTTGCATCAGCACTTACATACATTCTAAATCACTAGAGATGTAGGATTTAGAATAGAGTAAATAAAATACAATCAACAATGTATCCCATTAAACAACAACAACAAAAACTATCCAGGAAACTTTGTAGCTTAGAAGGCAATTAAAAATATATTTACTGAGGTTAAACACACCATTTCCATAGTTCTCCTGTATGGCTGCTGGAATGACTACTACATAAAGTCTTAAATAGTTCAATTATTGCCCATCACTGTGTTTGACATAAGAAAAAAGGAAATGCTTATTACTTTCCCTCCCCTTACAATGCACGCTGTCCGCACAAGGTACAGGGCATTGGGAGATGAAGAAAATTTCCCTTGTAGCCTCTTCAGATCAAAGTCCAGGTAAGACCTCACACAAAGCTACAATCTACAAAGTTTCTAATGACATGCAGTCATCTAAGGCTCTGCCCAGGTCTGGGGAAATTCTCTGCAATAAATCATTCCTCTTCTGGGGGTTACATGATACCAAGCTCTCTGTCCAGGCTGAGTGGCAATGTAAGCACTGGGGGCAAGGTAAACCATCGCCCACCCATCCCCTGCCTCTTCAGGAAGTGACCAAAGAGAAAGAGGGACAGTGGTATGAGAAAGCAGGTCATGGCCTGGCTGATCCCACCTATCATCTGTATCACTAAGTCAAACAGGCAGGGGATAGCTAAGCATGTCCTGGGACGTGCTGAGCTTGACCTTTTGTGTAGGCAACAAAGCTGCTGGGAATAGGACAGGGATATCACAGTCTGGTACTGGCCAAAGAAATAATAGACTCAGAAATTTTCAAGGCAAGAAACTTTCTAATACTATTAATTAGGCACATCTACACATGCAGTTAAGTCAAAGGAACAGACTCTAGCACTTATCACGCCAGACTTCATTGCTTCTCAGGCACTACATTTACACATGCGCCCAGGAGCACAGCAGGTTGACCTAAGTCAGAGCAGCCCCAGCTGGCAGGGTTAGCCTGCCAGCTTAGGGGTGCTCTGGCCCAGCTCAACATGAGGGTACTCCAGCCCTGTATAAAATTACACTTAGGGCACCTATTCATGTGACAGACCTCTGCTCCAATGCGTGCTAATTAGTATGCGTTAATCAAGTCTGCTGCGAGTCTGTTAGAAAGTGCTAATTAGTATGCTCCAGCAGCCTCTGCATCATCCTTGTGCTTCAATATGGTGGCAGGGACACTTTAAAGCTGCTCAAATGAGCTTTAGTTAAAGCACCTCCACTGCCATTATGAAGCGCAGGATGCTGAATACATGTGACACTGCAGGTACTTTAATTATAGCGTCTCTGAGTGTCTCAAGCTGCATTCTAATTTGTGGGTGCATCTCCATGTGTGCTTTACTGTGCAGTAGACTAATTTACTGCACAGTAAAGTGTCACCATCTATGTGTGCGTGGCATTTGGGCCAGTGTAGACTAATTTACAGTGTTGTCAGATGATCCTGTCAGACAGGTATTACCTGGCAATGAAGTAAATTACTGCACTTAAACACATGTGTAGACAGTGATGGTGGGATTTGTTTACTCCAGCTCAGATTGTGCCGGAGTTTATTCAGTCACATTAGTTCAATGTGTAGATGTGCCCACTCTGACTGCGTGTCCTAAAAGGGTTCCAGCATCTACTCCTTGAGTCCAGCATTTTAGTCACATAAAATGGCACCTTCTTCTTAAGGCATCTCATTGAGGGCAAATGTGAGGAAGGGTGGCAGAACCTGGGCTGTTACTTCTGCAAAAAATGCAGTCACTGATTTTCAGTTTAAGAAGTTAGTGCTGCCCCTCCTATCTACACTTCCCTTAGAGAAGCCAGATTTTAGCAGACACCTGAATTTCCCTGGTCACATCCATATAAAAGAGAAGCCTCTGCCTGTCAGTCTAGCCCATCTGCAACAAACTTCTCTTTTTTCTTGTGAAACAAATGCCCAAGACTGACTAAGTGTTCAGAGTGACTAACACACAGGCTGGAAGAAACAGCATTATACTTCTGTTTTTATACAGTTACCTCGGCTCCTTTATTAATAAGCCTAGAACACAGAGCCTCCCAAGTTGCAGAATGGCAAAAACCATCTTGTCTCAAAGTCAGAAATGTTCATTTTAGGTGTTTTTCAGATTTTTTAAAACTCTACTGTCCTGTATTTGGTGCCAGTTATATGTTAGCATCTATCATCCAAAGAGTGGGAGTGGCTATGTTTTTAGATGGAGCATTTATTTATGGTTTCAGCCATGCCAACCAAAAGCTCTATCAAAAAATGTAGTTTTCTGGTTTCAGTAAACATGCTAGTTAAACTTCCCATGACATTACCTCAACTGTAGGAGGAGATGATCAAGAAATCCTTTAAAGCAATGAGCTAGCAATGAACCAAGCCACGGACAGGGCTGTGTGTGGCTGGTAACAACTGAGTGCCAAATTGAACAACTCAGCATGCGATTCCATGTAAGACTGAAAACTGCACATTATGGGATTTGTGTGACATTTGCTTGGAAGGAGCAATGGCCCATTTAAGATGAGTGTTGGACAGTAAAGTATGTCACTGTTAAACAAGATCCTTTACCCAGAGCTGCAAATGAGCATCTCCTTGGACCACACATGATGTTCTATCAAAGCCAAAATGGCGAATGCCCTTCATAAAGAAACTTGAGACACTCCTTAATGAGCACTTGCATTGTGTGTGTCCACAACACATGCCAAAACTTGAATGAAGCTGCAAACTGCCTAATTAAATCTGTCACCACAAAGGTTTACATTCCTAATTTCCTCTGTCACTAAAGGGAGTCAGTAATTATCCATGTTGGTTTCTTCTCTTCTGAGAGAGTTGAGTCATAACAGAGGGCTCCCTTCATCAGGAAGAGAGGATGATTTAATATGGGATAAGGGGGCAAAGGATCTCTGTTCAACTCAAGTTACAGGCCCTGTGTGTGATGTTAGGCAATCAGTCAATCCTACTGTACTGCAGGTCTCAACTGCTAAGATAGATGTGATGGCAACAATGCTCTGCACTATGTGCAATGTAACAAGCATCACAAGAATTTCAGTGCCATTGTGAAATATATAAGGCTGAGCAAACTTCGTTGGCTAAACATGCAAATTCAAGGATACTGAGATGTTTTGCATATTGGTCTTGGTTTTTCTAAATTTTTTGTTTTGAAAACAAACAAAACCCCAATATAAAATGAAAAAATAAACATATTGCAACATATACAGTACATATATATTACAATATAATATATTGTACATATTACAACAAAATAGTACAACATTTTTAAACATTTATTTTTTTATATAAGATGATTTTCAACACTTCTTTCACATTTATTTCTGATAAAATTTAAAATTCTTAAAAAAAACCAACCCTGCCCAAATCCAAAAGGAAATATTTAATTTGGTGTCAGATAAAATAGTTCATTTGATGTAAAATAAATTTTGTTTTCAACATTAGAATTAACTAAACAATGTCAAAATACATGTCAGACAAGGTTCTTTGGGTAAATCCGATATCTTTTATTAGGCCAACTTGGTCTACAAGCTACACCCCTGAAAGATACACATCAGATGTCTTTAGATATGTTAATCCAGACAGTGATAATCTCATCTGTCTATTATAAATTGTTGGGGGGGGGTGTTATGCTAGCCTTCAGAAATAACAAACCTTACAGCCATTGCCAGTTCTAATCGACATTTGATTCTAAAAACATTGAAAATTAATTTTTTTGTTAGCATGTGGATGAGAGCAAAGCAGCTGTGGCTTCCACTGAAAAATTGGGAAAATTGTTAAAAAGTTTGTAGTTAAGGGAGCCACTTCCTCAGGGCAGTGGCTGCAGTGGTGGTGAATTTGTTTTGGGTCTACTGAGAGTGTTTGAGGAGTAGTAGGGCAGAGAGAAAGATGGCACCTGAACAGGGTTCAGGAGAGAGGCAGCATACAGAATGCATAGCTGAAGGGCTCGAGGGGCTTCCTCTATACAAGGCAATAACTGCTCAGGGGCTTCCTCTATATGAGGCAATAATTGCCCACAGAGGACCTCTGTCAGCAGAGTTTATGGAGCAGGAAATTGATTCCAAAGGGTGTCGCCAATCCACAGCTGAAGTCACAGCCAGACAGCAGCTGTAGATCAGGGTCCCACTCTGATGTTTCCCATTCAGGAGGATTAGTTGGACCTCTGAGTGGTTCTAGCAGAGACAAGAGAGCTAGGCTGATAAGCAGCTGCCATAGGAGCTTTTGAAGATTAAATTAGCAGTCATTCACAAGCAGCATGAGTTCAGGGGCCTTGGGAGTTTAACTTGGCTCAAAGATTTTCAAATGAATCCCAGAAATGCTGGCTTCCTCCAGCCAGGACAATCAGGAGTGGTCTCTAAATCATGGTACACTGAAGGACTCTCATCTGTTTCTGATGGCTGCAAAGCAGTCCCTCTTTCCAGACATGCTGACCCCTACCACACTTAGTATGAAGTGTTACATATTCACTGGCTCTCACTCACAGTCAGCCTTGGGCCGGCCAACACCAAGCCAACCCCGTGACCGAACTGTGGGCTGCATGTGTGCTCTGACGCACTATTGGTTTTGGATGGGTTAATGTTTTTCCAGTTACCTCATGCTGGCCTCTGTTTCTATGGAAATAAAATAAAACATCTGGTAATAATATTTCTTTAATAGCTGTCTGAGTCTGTGGGAAAGTTTGGCCTGATTTCGTAAAAAATAAGAACAGATTTAGTTAGAAAAGGAATTTTAGAGGCAGAGCAGAATGCTCCAAAGCCATTGAGTATCAGAGTGAGCGGAGAGGAGGGCAGTAGACATAAGTTTTATTTTTTTCCCCTTTTTCTAGAGCTGGTCATTTAAGGAAAAAATTGGGGTGAGGAGGAGAGGAAGAGGGAAGAATCAGGAAGCCCCCTTCTACATGAGTCTAGCTGTAAAGTAGTCTGTTTTGGACCCTGCTCTGAAGACAGACTTATGCACAGACTCATGATGGCTCTGTAGTGCCATTTTGCTTTTGATTGGGATCTGCTTAAGAAGGGTTTTGTGCTGCCTTTCCCTTGGTGGTTGTTGGGAGTGGGGTGAGAAGAGAAGCCTTGATTCAAATACCTTCTTAGGACATTGATATGCACTAAGTGGTCTCATAGCAGGTTGCCAAACCTGTCCAGCACTCAATAAGGAACTAACAACAATTACTACATCAGGGAAAGGTTTTGAACACATCCCATGGGATGAAAATGAAGTGAATGCACCCGTTAGTTAGGGTGACCATACATCCAGGTCTGGCCAGGACACTCCCAGATTCTGTAGGCAGGTCCCAGCTGGTTGGTTAAAAGTCCTAGGCCAGAGGCATGGTGCACCAAGCAGATGGCCAGGCAGGCACTGCTGCTGCCATGTGGAAGGAAGGACATGCCATGTGCAGGTGGGGTGGCACTTCCTCCACTCTGCCTGTCTTGTTCCTGCACAGCAGGATCAGTGCCTGCCCAGCTGCCTTCCTGGTGCACCATACTTCTTCACCTCCCCTCCAGCCTGGGACTTTTGACCAACCAGCAGGCACCGGTCTTTGCATTCCAGGAGTGTCCCGGCCAGACTGGAAGGTATGGTCACCCTACCATTAGTGGAACTGAAATTTAGGACAGTGTTACAGCACTCTTGATAGTTAGTTCAAACTAGGGAAAAAGAACAGTAGCAGTCAAACCTCTCTGTGTCATCAGCAGAGATCTGCAGAGAATGAGGATAATGTCCAGGGGCTTTGGAGAAGACAAAGGGAGGAGTGGCAGAGAAACAGCAAGTAGACCCAGTAGCATAACAAGTCATAGGCAACTGAGGCACAAGCCCCAGCTGTGCACTTACAGGGATCTCATGAATGCCAGCACTGCTGCTGGTGGTCCAGCCATCACAGCTGGCCCGTCTGCTGCTTCATCAGTTTTATTGAATTGGTCTGTATTGTATACACAATGACCATCACTGCGGTCAACACCAGGGTCTGAACCAGCCCCACAACTTTGTATAGGTGGAACTAGAGCCAGGATCTGTAACCACAACTGCAAGAGACTAAACATCTGTGACTTATGCATAGATGGGATGCATAACACATTACACAGTGGATCACACATGCTCTATGAACAGCAGTAGGCCTGTGATTGCCCTAATTAGATTACCTTACAATTAGATTTCTTGGCAGTCCTCTACCTAACAACCTTAACTTAGTCTTAACTATTCTCCCTTGTATATACTACTAAGAACACACATGATTTGCATCTGAACTCTGATCAAACTAAATTAAATTCCAGTGATTAGTTCTTTCCTGGAAGTAGTAAGTGAATTAAAATCCTTGTCTGGAAATGGTATATTCCCAATCCAGTCTGAGAGGTGCCAAGCCATGTCCTTGGCTCTTTAGCAGAATCTGGATAGCAGATGGAACAAATTCTTCCATTTTGTTGCCCTGCTGTTGAAAACACACCCATTTGGAGTGAATGTCTCTCCCCCCACGTGTTTTAATGCTTTTTGGAAGAGCAGCAATGCATTGAGCTGGAAGGTAAGCAAATAGGAGCTGTAGCACTTCAAGAAGGCTCTTGAGAAGCTTAACTTTGCTTTTACAGCAGGTGTTCATTAGATAGATAACACAGGGTTCTTAGTACACTAATATATCGATTAATGAGTGAAGGAATTTCCAGGCCTGGCTTGACACTAAATGCCACTAATAATGATGGGGTATACTGTCTAAAATGACAAGATTAAGTTCTTGCCATTAAAGATTTTTATAAACAACAGCAGAAACCTGGAGTGAGTTCCTGGGAGACTAAAGCAGCCATCTGCTGTGTTTGTGTTGATGCAAGAGCTCCTCCTAGTGATGAAAATGTTGAATTGTTATGAGTTGGTTCAGTGAGGCATTTGCGAAAGAGCAGGACTGAATACAACATGGTTGTCGGATAGGATTAAACATAGAATAAAATGAGGAAGTTGACACTTTTTGCATTCTTCCATAGATTTCATTCTTTAGGGCTCAGCTTCATGCCATTCCCCATGCTGCTTGTTGCTTTTTATCATGACCTGCAATCCAGAGACCTGTCCCATCAAAATCCTCTTAAAAACAATTGGTTAAAGCATTTCTATGTTCCATTTTCCCATTATTAATTACTACACGAAGATAACTCCTTGAGTTGCTTTCCTGACTGTTTAGAGTTTATATTTAGACTGTGAACTTCTTGGGCTGGCAATGCATTTTTGCTCAGACATTGCCTTTAGTAGGTCTGCATGAATAACTGGTTTATTTGTTGTTTGCTTGTTTTCTCCCTGCAGAAGTGAAAAAAAAAGGAAAAAAAAGATACGAGTCAAACAAAGTAACAAAGTGTTTCATTTGGATTTTGAGTTGTGGGGTTGTTTATTTTTAACTTTTTTAATCTTTTTTAAAATTACGTGTATGTAGCGGTGACAACAACATTTCAAAACAAAAAATGTTTTATTTTAAAACATAAACAAAATGGTTCAGTTTGTAAAAATATATATTTTCAAGTTATCTGCAAGAGAAACAAATAGATGAATTCATATGTAGCCATAAATAGTTTCAGTAGACGTGAATCTGCATTTTTCTGCAACTATCCAACTTTTAAAAATTCAAGTTGTAGCATGGCATGATTCTTCTGGAGGTTTATATATCAATTTTTTGCAAAGCAAAACCAGCATTAGTCCTGGAATAATATCTATTTATCTCCTTGATAGACATGAAGTAACAGCATTCTGTTTTGTGGCCAAACACACAATACTCAGGGTAGGAGTTTAGTAGTCAAAAACAATATGAATCTGATTTCATGTTTCCTGTGAAGAAACCAGTAAACTGAGAGCAGTTCATGCAAGTTCTCTTTCTGAGAGCCCAAAGGGTTGCACTGAGTTAGCACACATCACATTTCCAGGGTGCTCACGCACTATATGTTCTTTTTCACAAAGCTCTGCCATCGTATTGGCACATGCAGAGAAGCAAAGGTGCCATTCAGCATTAAACCTTCCTGGCTGAGCAGGAAAGTAGTCAATTATTTTGTTCAAGTTTCTTTGCTGATAAGAAAAAAAATCCATTTTTTTTCAAAACCCCAAACTTTTAAAAACTTTTTTGGTTTTATTTTATTAAAAACAGAAGCATCAATGTGTTGCTTATTTGAAATTTCAGATTATGCAACAGTGTTATAAAGAAAATGAGGCCTTGGAAATTTTTTTGCTTTCCTCCTCCACCTCCTATTTTCTTCCCTTTCCCATTTTTCCTTTAGGCTCTCTGTAACTTTTCAGAATTTCCTCAGATTTAAATAGATTTCAGGGTGGCAAAAGAAAACATGGGAAAAATGGAAAAGCACACACCCACACACAAACACACATGCAAACCCTGCAGCACTGTTCACTCTATTGTAGGAGCTGATGAAAGAGGGAGAAAAGTAGGAAAAAAAGAAAACACAACCCCCAAAACTTCAAAATATTCAAATTTGCTTTTTATTTTTCCCAGTTTTTGTTCTTCTGCCCTGCTCTGCTCTGCTCAGCAGGAGTGCTGAGATCACTGCCCACATCCTCCGTTTGCCCTGGTCTAAATCCAGGCTACTCCCACCAGCGCATTTCTGTGTATGCAGTCCACAATGAGACAAGCAGTGCCGACCTGGCCTGGGTGGGAGATACTGGTGAGCATATTGCTGGTGTTGCTTTCTGCCAGTTCCCATAATGCTAGTTACGTATCTAGGGGACCGTGATGCACGGGAGTCAATAAATACTTCTGGATGAATTGGCCTGGTTCGCATCCTTCCAATCAATGCAAGGAGGAGACACTTCTATGCAAGTCTGTTATCTCACTCTTGAATGAAAGGATTATTCACCTTCATTGCAGGAGAAGAGTCTGAGCTGTGGGAAAAGCGGGTTCTGGGCAACCTAGAGCTGGTGCTAAAGAGAATAAATACTGTCCCCTCTCCACCACCATGAAGATTGCCTGGCACAACCTCAGACTGTCTTTTATGGGGAGCCTTGCCAGGGTAGCAGCAGCCAAGGGGAGTCTCTGGTAAAGCCATTTTACCAGGAGCTACAACAGACCTGAGAGGTTCTGGCTTCTCAGGGGCTCACATATTTTTGTCAGGCAACAACAAAAACTTTTGCTCCTTTCTGAGTGGGAGCAAATTTCTTTTTCCACAAAGGGAACTTTGCAGATTGCTTCTTCTTACACTGTAAGGCAGATGCATCCTGCTGCCAGCCATCCTAGCTAGCCCCTAGATTTGTCTGTGTATTGGGGGTGCTGGAGAGAGGGCATTGATCAACGGCTAGAGATATCAATTTGCCCACCGGAGGATACCATTAAGCATTTGCCCTTTACTCTGTGCGTTGTCTCAGAGCATTGTCACAGAAAGCAGGTCGAGCCCTGAGTTAGGTGATCGAGGTATCGCATTTTTTCCAAGGCAAACATCTGGCTCATTGATTTGCAGTCTTGTGCAATTGTCCCCTAGGATGAGCGTGAAGCTTCCTAGCTGGCAGATGCTATACGTTAGTGCCTGCCTTGCTCTAGCCCAGAGCAATCACTCTGCAGGGCTTTCTGAAGCCCGTTTTAGAGTCCTCGCTGCCCTGCAAAGCAAGGGCCTTTGGGCAACGTGGACATTTCTTCAGAGCACCTACTTAAAATATCCTGTTCATGCTAAAAGTGCTTGCCAGGCAAAGGCCTCATGATATAGCACACGATTGTGACAAATGGCTTATTTTTACTTAACAAAGCTTGTTGCTAAGCAGATTTATTGCTCATGGATCTCTCGCTCCAAACTTACTCTCCTTCTGCCAGCTTTTGCCTTAGTCCAAGGATGTTAACAGTAGCACTGAGCCAGGCAGGATTGGAATGCATCAGAAACCATCCTCCTGCAAATGATTTTCTTTATAAAATGCACTCTCACTCCTTTTGCCATTTTCTCTTTACACAACCAGTGCAATAGGAAGGGATCACATAGACATAGTAGGCTGCCCAACAGCTGTTGACATACAAAACACACATGGCATTGCTGATACACACTTCTGGATGGCAGAACACAACCAGTAAGGCGGGTTACACAAGTTATTTAAAGGAATATTACAAAATTCTTATATAACTAGACTTGTAAGAAAAAAGTGGAACTTTCTACCATGGATTAGCTATTGTTATTACTGATTACCTTCAGGGGTTGCTACCAGAAGCATCCTTTCCTCAGATACTTGAAAATGGGACAGAGGATAGTAAAGTGGGGGGTGGGGGTGAAAGGCACTGCCAGAGTGGTAAAGTATTTGCCTGGTTTGCTGCCATTGTGTTGGTTTATGTCAGGGGCAGGACACATACAGCCTGCCAGACCATTCTATCCGGCCCATAGGACCCCCCCCCAAATTTAGAAAATTAATATTTTTCTGCCCCTGGCTGCCTGTCATGCAGCCCTCGATGGCTTACCAAAACTCAGTAAGCAGCCCTCTGCCCAAAATATTTGCTCACCTCTGGTTTATGTGCTGGGGATATATTTTTAAAGTATGCCAATGGTGCCTGGATCACACATTTAGGCTCTTGTTTTAGTGTATCTATAAATATAATGAAATAGAGCACCTGAAAGTTTGTGGGAATTGTGGGAAAGTTTGTGCTCTGGTGACTACACATTGGTCTAGATGTTGAGGATACTGATGCCTGTTGGCATGTTTCCGAAAGAGGAACTTTGCACTCCTTTGCCAAGAGGTACTTAGCATGGAACTGGATTTGTACTACATCTTTCAAACACCGCACTAATGTATATTCCCATCACCTTGCACTGCTCAAAGAGTGGCAAAGACAGAACTATAACTGATGATGATGAGCAGTGGTCTCCACAGAAAGCACAGGATTAAGCTGATGCTGAGGGATATAGCAGCAGTTCCTCTGCAGATTTTTCACAGGACAACATCTGTAGGTAAAACTGTCCATTTGTGACTTCTGCGAGCTATAAGTCCATTTGATTTTCACCCACATCTCACCCTAACAATATGGGGGCAGGTGATGACTTTGATTACTTGGCTGTGCAGGGAGTAGATACAATCTTCCCCACTCTGTACCCATGGAAACCAGGCAGAAGGTCCCAGGGTCTGGGACTGAATTTATGAATAAAGTTACTCATGTACTTAAGCTTTAATACCATCAGAGCCTTGATTGGTACATTTCAGGAAACTGTAGATGCAAGGAAGCATTTCCTGAGTATGGCAGTAAAATAGATTTTATTCCTCATCATCTGAGCAAGGAGAGTTATTAAGATTGTTGTTACTGAGCTATCCCCCCTCCTAACAATAAATGGATTTTTGTAAAAAATCTGAACATTTTCACTTCTGAGCTTTTCTATTTGAAGCTTCAAGTGTGTTGAAGAAAATAAAATACATTTTCCCTCCAGCTCTTGCTCTTGATATCCTGAAAAGGGATTGATGCCATTCTGCCTTAATCCCAGGTCAGTGCTGCCTTTCCCTTACTGTGCCTGTAAGAAGTAGAAATTTCTTCAAGCTTAAAAGTAGAAAATAATATCTGTCAAAAGATGCCCTAAATCTCTGATCCTTGAAGTTAGGTCAGCCTAGGTCTAAGGCAAGAAAGGGGGTGGGTTTTGTTAGTTTTTTTTTATAGATGTCCAAAAATAAACCCAAATTCTTACATAGGAGCAAATGAAGCTCCAGAATGCAACTGGTATGGAAATGCATCCAGGGCTGTCAGTGGGAGCATCTACACGTGCCTCTTAAGCGGGCTTAGCCTAAAATCGCCATTTTTAAGGTGTATTAAGGGGGAAATATAAAGCTATGTGAGCCTAAATTTGATACCTGCTTTATGCGAATAGCTAAGTTGCATTAGCGCACGTGTAGATGGGCTAATGTGCACTAACGTGGTGTGCGCCGATCAATACACACTGAATTAATATGCATTAGCACACCTGCACATGCGATAATGCGACTTAACTATTTGCACCTACATTTAAAGTGTCTTAATGTGCATTAGCACATCCATATGTAGATGCACACCAAAATTGTCTTAATGCGCTGTAAGCAAAGGTGTGCGTAAATACACATGTAGACATGGCCAGTGAGGCAGTATTGTTTGTCAGGTGTTCAAGACTTTATCAAATCAGGAAGAACCGTGGGTAGTGTGATAGGGGATATATGCTGCAAAGGGCTCTGAAAGAGGTTATGATACCAGATCAGTTTCAAATAGCTACTGTAATGAGACGATAACATCGGTGATCCATGGAGATATTGCAATTGATTCGCACTGACTACTAGTCACGTACATATGGCTCACAGCAGGATTGCCGTCAGACCGGATAGCCATTGCCCAAGAATTCCTAGGCTGGTTTTAAGGTTTTTTCAATGGTTGTTGCAGCACAAGGCAGCCTTTTTAGCTCAAAATCAGAGTTGAGGCAAGAGAGCATGGAAAACCAGGGCTCAGGAATGATGACAATTTGACCTGTCTGATCTAACCACAGAGTGACTCATGGAAAACACCTCTGCATCGACAGGGGCCCGGGTACCCACACAGACCACTGCCCTCAGCCCACTCAGGATATATTGACACTCCCCGGGGTTCTCCTCTTAGCTTTCTCACAGAGGCACAAGAGGAAACATACTCTGTGGCCGCTGAATGCACTCCTGTGGCTCGGAAGGAAGAGGGAGACTGTCAGTTATGATTACCCAGTGGGGAAGCTTCCAGCTACTATGGCAATACGATACTCAGACAGATAGTGGTGACTCAACAGCAAAGCCAGTCAGGCCCATGCAAATTGAAGCTTAGCCTCAAACTCTTCTCTGTTGGTATCAACATCCCTCAAGTGAGAATGATCCAGTTTCTTTCCATACAGTATTTGATGCTGTATTTGCTGTGGCTCCCTGAATGTTGGCATCCTCCAGCCCGTCGTGCTTTGCAGTGTTATTTAGGCCAACGTTCTGCTGAACAAGGGGTGGCATGTCAGCTGCAGCAGCTGTTTGCATACTAGAGCTCAACACCATAAGAAACAATATTGGCTCCAACTGGCGCACAGGCTAAGAAGTCTCAAGATAGATTGCCTCACAGCTTTCCCTGGTGCAACAAGCTACTTGAGCCCTGGGTTTTGACATCACATGCCTTCCAGTTGACATCCAAGGGGTCAGGCCCCAGGACCTGCTAAAAAGCTTTCCCAGCTGGCCTCTACCAGTGAGTTTGGCTTCCTCATTCTTCTGCCATGTGTTGTTTCTGACACGTGCTCTCTCATCCCAGAACCAGAACTATAGTATTTGCTTTCCTATGATCATCTAATTGTTTTAATCCTGAAGTGAGAATGCTAAAGACAGGATATGCAGAAAAATCCTGAAAACAAGCCCTGGGGGCCTTTCACTGGCCAAGGCTTCTGTCCCCTCAGCCTCCTAAGCACTGTGGTGGGTATACCCTTCTACAAAGGAACGCTCCTG
>NW_005842017.1:1710134-1715863 GCF_000455745.1 Alligator sinensis
CTGAAATTCATAAAATGCCACTTTGCTTCCCTCCTTGTGCTTCCTAACACTGCCCATCTGCAGCAGACCAGTGCAGCCCTGCCTGTGGGCAATCACCATGTAGGTGAAGAGCTGAGCTTGTTGCCTGCAAAGGCTGTGTCCTCATTTTTTTGTTACCATTTCTTCCTTGCTCCATGTGCCTGTTCCCAAGCCATGGTCTCAGACATCAGGATTAGCCCAGGTTCCTGTGCTCTCCAAGGCCTGGTCTGTAGGCCATCATGCTTCTTGGAATTTCCCCCATACTGCACGCTGGTGGCATAGGACAAAGGACAGCACAAGAGGTAATGATCTTGAATGGCAAGACAAGAAATGGAGTTTGGATATTAAGAAGACCTTTCTCACTATAAGGGTGATTATGCCTTGGAATAGGTTACCTAGGGAGGTTGTGGAAACTGCAGCCCCAGAAGTTTTGAAGAGCAGGTTAGACAGATACAGTACAGTCTGAAATGGTTTAGACAGGGATGATCCTGCCTTAATCAGGGGGTTGAACCAGGTGATCTGATCTCCTCCCTGCTTTTCCATGATTCTAGGCTGCAGCCCCACCCCACCATGCCCCCTCCAACTTGTGTGATGGCCTTGGAAAATAACTTTACAGCTGGGGGAATCCTCCTCCCTGGCTGGATACTGGGGTCTTAGGGCCCCTTTATCTGGTCAACTGGGGTTAGAATAGGGGGAGGCTCTTATTCCAAGACTGTGAATTCCTGTGCAGGGATTTTCTTCTTACTGCTCTTGTGTACCTTGCCCAGCCCAGTGGGGTCATGCTCCCTCACTGAGGCTTCCAAAATTAAACACAAACAAGCACCCCAAGAGAACGCTCCTTGCACTAGCCACTTTTTTCTACTTAGCACACCACGTTCTTGGTCTCTGCTGACTTGGAGCTTACAAATGCAGCTGCTGAGGCTGACCAGCTGTTTTAGATATTTCTGCTTGTATCTCCTGCTCTGCTGACCTGAGGGGACTCTGACGTGGCAGCAGCCAGATGCTGGTCTGGCAGCAAGAAGCAGCATTGCCCCCTTTGGAAAGAGGCTGTTGCAATGTCATGTGGAGCAGAGCTGAGGTGGGGCTGTGATGTGAAGGGGTAAGTCCCCAGTGGGCCTTTGCATTCCTAGGAAACTGCCATAGCTGGACATGCATTAGCTGCTGCAGTCCCTGAAAGACAGCAAGATTGACTGTCCTTTGCAACCAGTTCCCTATGAAGCACGCTAGACATCACATCATGGTGACCTCAGACAGTACTATTGGCTTCAGAGAAGCTCTGCTGATTTACACCAGCTAAAGGCTTGGTCCCATGTTCTAGTACAGACACCAGAGGATGGGAGCACTGTCTGTGTAAGCACCAAGACATGGGTTGCCAGATCTGGGAGAAGATAAGGAAATAATGATTGGAGGGCTACAGAATCAGAACCGGAGTCACAGAGTGGAAGCCAGAGTCAGAGCTGACAAGTGGAGCCTAAGAGTGAGCTGGGTCTGGAACCAGAGTCAAGAGACGAGCCAAATCACAGAAGCAGAAAGAGCCCTATTCCCTGGAAACTTCCTTTCCCCGATCTTAAATAGCTGCAGACCAGCCAGCCAGGTGCTGGGGAGGGACATGGAGGGGTGAGCTTTGGGCATTGATGGAGGTCTTAGGCAGGCTCTATCCATCCCCTATGAGCTGCAGTGAAGGTGGCAGGCTGGGGTAAGCAGTTGTATGAGGAAAAAAATCAAAGTCAGGTTTGGGGCTGCAGACCTGACAGCCTGTGGTTTAAACCTTCTGGTTTAAGAAGCACTTAAACCTTTAAGATGCTCACAAGACCTCCTCCCAGCCTGGAGGAAGCAACAGGGTTTGTAATAGTGAAGGGCAGGAACTCTGAACTCTAAGCTGGAAGTCCAACTAACAGCGGGTAGGGAAAACATCAGGTCTTGCAAGGTTTCTGGGAAGTGATGGTTTCCAGAGGCACAGGGCATACATGAGATCTCTTTACTTCAACCAACCCTGAGTAAGAATCCTGATAAGTTCATCTCTACCAACAAAGAGAAAATGGCACCTCCCCCTGTCCAGCTGTGAAAACCTTGTTCACTGGATACTTCTCGTTGCATCTCTGACACCTTTTGAGGCAAACCTTGAGACCATCACATATCAAGCTGTCCTAAGTCATCAGGTCCCTCCAAACTGCAGTTGTATTGCAAGAGCAGCAAATGGACGTAGGGCAGATCCCCATGCTCCACACTACAGCTCCTCACACAGCTTCCCTCTCCAGCGCTCAGACCTTCCCTCGGGGCTGGCGACATTCCCCCAGGAAACAGCCATTTGGGACTTGGATGCCCCAGAGCAGTGTGAGAGAAAGTCTGATAGGTCAGCATGGGTGAACCCACCCTCCTTTCACCAGCCCCCTTGGAGCACTTAGGGAGCACAGTCCCTAGCATGGCTGTCCCCTGCCTTGTCGCAATGGATGTCAGGGTTCTCCCTGCTGTCAGATTTCAAGCATATGCCCCCAACAGATCGTGTTTGTCTCAGATAGCACAGGCCAGGTTCCTGCGCAAGGCAGCTTTTCCCTTCTCTCCTTCCTCAGCTCTGTAATAGGATGTTGAGCACTGCCAAGGCCCACAGCGGATGTGTTGTCCCATATCCTGCCACACTTGGATTCTGTTTTCCACACTCGGGGTCTCTACTGTGCCCCAGGCACCAAAAGTGTTCACTAGAATGACAGGGAACAGTTACTCGAGATGCCTTCTGCCCTCCCCTGCAAAGGAGCTAGCGGGTTTGATATTCAGGTTTTCCACTGGGCTTGAGGAGGTACGTGAAGGACAGCCTGGCCTTGGATTCCCGCCAGGCAGACTTTCCAAGCATGTTTCTGAAAACAGGCCTTTCCCTGGAAGCAAAGAGAAAGATCCACAGCCACAGCCAAACATAAGAAGTTATTGCTTTGAAAAGATACTCCACAGGCTAGCAGGACCTGCCTCACTGCCCCTTTGAGTGCTGTATGAGGGAATACAAAGAGGATGTGTAAACCAGATTTCCTATTTCAGCTGGCTCCTTGAGCCAAGTACAGATAGCGCTGTCTCATGAATTAGAGGGGAAGGCACTGAGCCAGCTTCCTACACATGGCCCCATTGATGCATTTCAGTCCCAGCCTGCCACAGCTGGGCCTCTCCAATCATGAGGAAACTAAGCTAATCACGCTGAACTGCATAATTGCAAGGTATGAGCAAGGCAGCTAGAAACAGCTAGGAACAAGACTGAGGAGCAGCCATGAAGCTGCTCTTGCTTCTGCCCTCTTAGAATCCAGCTGAAAGGCCAGTTACTTAAGATTAAATGGTGCATGTTGGTGCCTGGAGATTTTTCCAGCTTACTAGCATCAGAGTTACCCATGTCAGCTGTTGTACACAGTAGAGAAGCCACATTACATAGGAAATGCAACATAGTTGCATAGTAGCTAGGGTCCGGAGGGACCTGATCAGATCATTTAGCCTGACCCCCTGCCACAGGCAGGAATGAATGCTGGGTTCACAAGACCCCAGACAGGTGATCATCTAACCTCTTTTTGAATTTGCCCAAGGTAGGGGCGAGGACCACTTCCCTGGGAAGTTGGTTCCAGATTCTGGCCACCCTAACAGTAAAATATTGCCTTCTGATCTCTAATCTAAACCTATTCTCCATCAGCTTATGACCATTGTTCCTCATCACCCCAGGTGGTGCTGGGGAGAATAGGGATCTTCCTATTTGCTGATGATCTCCCCTGATGAGTTTTTAGGCAGCCACCAGGTCCCCCCTCAACCTCCTCTTACCGAGGCTGAACAGCTTCAGGTCCCTCAGTCTCTCCTCATAGGACCTGTCCTGCTGCCCTCTCACCAAATGGGTGGCCCTCCTCTGAACCCTCTCCAGGCTGGCCACATCCCTTTTAAAGTGTGCTGCCCAGTACTGGACGCAGTACTACAACTGCGGCCTGACCAATGTCGCATAGAGGGGGAGTATCACCTCTCTGGACTGGCTTGAGATGCATCTTTGGATGCATGACAAGGTATGGCTGGCCTTGCTGGCTGCGGGCTGGCATTGGCGGTTCATGTTCATCTTAGAGTCAATAATGACTCCAAGATCCCTTTCCGCTTCTGTGCTTTCAAGAAGGGAACTCCCCAGTCTGTATGTACGCTGTGGATTCCTTCTCCCAAGGTGCAGCACCCTGCATTTGTCTACGTTGAACCCCATCCTATTCTCATGTGCCCACCTTTGTGGTCTGTCTAAATGTAGTTGCAGCCTCTCTCTCTCTCTTCAAGTGTGCCCACCTCGTGCCCACTTGAATCAGGCTTGAATTTTAAAGCAAGAGTTTGTGGCGCCTTACAACATCTTAGTGTGTTATGTATATCTTGAACAAGTAAAGTGGCTGTGTGATAAGCATCATTTATGGCACCCTTACATTTCTAACAAGTAATAATAAGTGCAAATCCTGAGAAATAGTTTGTGTAGGATGTTCAGCTATGTAGGTAAGTAGTATCCTATCCAAAAAGTATTGTATGAAATTAAAAGCATTCATAGTTTAAAGAAGAGAAGACTGAAGGGGGATTTAATAGCAGGCTTCAACTACCTCAAAGGTTGTTCCAAAGTGGATAAAGCTAGACAGTTCTCAGTGGTGGCTGATAGCAGAACAAAGAGCAAGGGTCTCAAGTTGCAGCAAGGGAACTTGAGGTTAAATATTAGAAAAAAACTTTCTCACAAGGAGGACAGTAAAGCATCAGAACAGGTTACCCAGGGGGATGGTGGAATATCCAATCTCAGAGGTTTTTAAAACCTGGCTAGACAAAGCCTTGGCTTGGATGATCTAGTTGGGGATGGTTCTGCTTTGAGCAGGAGGTTGGACTAGATGACCTCCTAGGTTCCTTGCAAGCCTAATTTTCTATGATTCTATGATAGAGCTGGGTAAAATTAAATGTTTGTGTGTTTTCAGAATGAAATATGACCAATCTTTTCAACATTTTTATTCAATTAAACATGTTGGCTATTTGTTTCAAAATAGTATTTTTCATCAGAAGTGTAATAAGCAGGTTTTGTGCCCTGGGAAAAACTCTTATTTGTGTTCAAGAAGAGAGTGGTACTCGAAGTCCCTGACTGCTGCTGGTGTGAAGAGGTTTGCCTAGCCCTATCTGTTGCTGCTCTTGCAATAGCAGTAGTGTGGACTCCCTGCACCTAACTGCTGCTGCTATAGTCATAATGTGGGGCTACTGCTGCTGCAGCACCACAGGCTCCCCAGGGAACCACCCTTCTGGCACCCCCTCTAAGTGCCAGGGCTGGTGCTTTGCTCTGGAGGATCACCCCCTTTAAGGTACGACCATCCCTCGTGGACTCCCATCTCCTCTACCTTCTGGGCCCCCAGTGCCTCCCTTACTAATCTCCAAAGCTCATTGAAGTTGGCCCTTCTGAAGTCAAGGGCTTTAGTCTTGCTATAAGCCCTTGATACCCTGCGCTGGATAGTGAATTTCAGTAGGTGATGATCGCTATTGTCCAGGTGGTGAGGGACCTGCAGTCCCCTCACCAGGTCATCCCCAGTGGCCAGGACCAGGTCCAGTAAGGCGTTACCCCTGTGCACCTCCTGGATAAGGTGAAGGTCCTGTAATACAGCCAGGAACCTACGTGAGCGGTTAGACCTGGCTGTCTGCTCCTCCCAGCAAATGTGTGGGTAGTTTAGGTCACCCATGACAATAACATCCCTTGACCTAAC
>NW_005842017.1:1715923-1725571 GCF_000455745.1 Alligator sinensis
TCCAGCCCCCTGCCCCAAGGGCAGGAAGTCAGCTGGGGTCAAAGGATCCCAGCAAGATAAATGTCCAAATGTCTCTTAAAGGAGTCCAGAGTAAGTGCTTGCACCACCTTTCGGGGGAGTCTGTTTCAGGCCTTGGGGGCTTGGACTGTAAAGAAGTTCCTCCTCATGTCCAGCCTGGAATGGTCTTGGATGAGTTTGTGACCGTTTGACCTTGTCATCCCTTGGGGCGTTCTAGTGAACAGGCATTCCCCCAGGTCCTGATGTACACCCCTTATATACTTATATAGGCAGCCACCAGGTCCCCCCTGAGCCTGCGCTTTTCCAGGCTGAAGAGTCCCATAGCTCTCAGTCTCTCATCATAAGGCCTGCTTTCCTGCCCTCTGATCATGCGCACAGCTCTCCTCTGGACTCTCTCAAGCTTCTCCACATCCTGTTTAAATTGTGGAGCCCAGAATTGGATGCAGTACTTCAGCTGCTGCCTCACCAAGGCTGAGTACAGCAGGAGGATGATATCCTGGGATTTGCTTGAGAAGCATCTATGGATGCAAGCCAGATTTTTGCTTGCTTTACCAGCTGTGACATCGCATTGGTGGCACATATTCATCTTGTGGTCAGTCATGACCCACAAGTCCCTTTCAGCCATGGTGCTTGCAAGCATAGCACTGCCAAGCCTATAAACGTGCTGCAGGGTTTTTTCCCAAGGTGGAGCACTTTGCATTTTTTAGTGTTGAACGCCATCAGATTTTCATCTGCCCATTTTCTGAGCCTGTCCAGGTCAGCCTGGATCACCATCCTGTCCTCAGATGTGGACGCTTTACCCGAAAGTTTGGTGTCATCGGCAAACTTGGCCAGTCCACTTTGAATACCAATGTCCACATCATTAATAAAGATGTTAAAGAGTAGGCCCAAGGACGAAGTCTTGGGGGTCCCCACTGGTCACAGCACACCATGATGACTTACTTCCATTGACTACCACTCTCTGGGTCTGACCTCGGAGCCAATTCCCCAGCCATCGACTGTGATGTAGCCAAGGCCGCAGCTGGTCAATTTTTCCATGAGATGATCATGGGACACCCGATCGAAGACATTCTTAAAATCAAGATATAAGACATCAATCTCTTCTCCCTTGTCCAGGTGATAGGTCTCCAAATCAGAACAGTGATTTGAATCTCCAAACTGAATCACTGTCCCCTGAATCAGCTGAATCCAAAGTGAATGGTAGCCGCTTCACACAGGCCTAGTAATTAATACTTTGTTTGCACCATGACTGCCACCACCACCCCAGATTTGGAGAGCTTTGATGATTTGGACAGTCCCTGGTGGCTGCAGCAGGGAGTTGCAGCTGGACTAGGAGCTAGTAAGTGGGGGGGGGGGGCCTGGAGGAAGCGGGAAGGGACCATGGAGAGACCCCTGCCAGCTCCTAGCCCCTGCCCACTGCCCCAGCCCCCCATGGCTGACCTGCCCACCCAGCTCCAGGTGCTTTAAAAAAAAGCCCCAACTCACTGGGTGCTGCCAGGTGGGGGGCAATCCCTGCTGCCCCCTGCTGCTTGGGGACCCTTTAAGAAAAAAAACAAACAAGAAAAACCTCAAGACTCACCAGCTCCTGCAGTGGCCTTGGGGCTTTGGGGTGTATGCAGAGCCCCCCACATGATGCGGGGCAGCAGGGGTCACCCTCTGCCAGCAGGAACTGGCGAGTCTGGGGTTCTTCTGGCTTTTTTTTTCCTTAAAGGGCTGGAGCAGCAGTGGGCAGGGCAGCCATAGGAATCATGCAGAGCCCTCCATGCAGCATGGGGCAGTGGGGGGGAAGCAGGGATCACCCCCCACCCCCCCCAGCAGCAGCCAGTGAGTTGGGGCTTTTTTTTTTCAAAGTGCCGGGAGCTGGGTGGGCAGAGCAGCCATTGCCTGAGCTGGGGCAACCATTGCTGGGCTGGGAGAAAGGACAGGGGATGGGCCTGGGTGATTCAGAGATTCAGCAGCAGTCGAATCTCCAAATCAGGACAGTGATTCAAATCTCCAAATTGAATCACTGTCCCCTGAATTGGCCAAATCCAAAGTGAATAGTAGCCGCTTTGCACAGGCCTAGTAATTCCCTTGCACCATGACTGCCACCGCCACCCCCGACTGGTGCCTTATAGATGCTGGCAAGGTCCCCATGAACCACCATGCTGGTGTATCCTCTAAATGAGGGCTGGTGTCCCATTCCCCCACCTTAGTTACACTACAACTGTCTGTTCTGTCTGGAGGACTTTGAATTTAGATTTTAGCATCAATGAGACAGCAGCCTGGTCAGGTTTCCTTCAGGGAGCATTATGTGCACTGGCTGCCTCTGTGACAGACTATGGGGACTCAGGCAACAAAACATCTCCTCTCCCTGGGCCCATATAGACAACTTTGTACTACCTCGTAAGCATGGGCAGATCTAGGATTTTGAAGGGTGGGGGGCAGATGGTGTGGTGCAGCATCAATTATAAACATGGCACACATTCTTCTCCAGTTAAAGAGAAACTAGATGCTCTACTAATATACCAGGGGCCTACCACTATATTATTCAATTTAAGATCAAAGCAAATACAAATACAACGTTATTGGCATGATCACTAATTTGCTCAATGATATATTAAGTTTTAAAAAACACAAGAAATTAGGTTAAAATGGTCCAAAAAGGTCAAAGATAGTGTTTCATTAGACCTGCAGTCATTTTAATTAAATGTACACCTCTTATTCAAATTCATAAAATAAAATCTAGTCTTCTTGAGTTACTTGACAGTGCCTCCAATACTTCACCATGAGGAATTTCTACATCTGCGTTAATAGACCACACCTAAGTAAAGGTTTCTAGCTACAGCTAAAAACAAGTCTGCAGGGTCGTGAGATAGGAGAGAGACATTACCAGGAATGGCTAACAGACAGTAACATTGCAGAAGAAAAGATAGTTTGAATAGTGGAACAACAAGACCATTAACAAGGAGAACGAGTTGTTAACACAGTTAAGAGACTTTAGCAGGAATCAGGTAGATTGCAATGAGCCATGAAGTCAATTGACTCCCTCAGTGCTGTCTGAATAGAAATGTGGCTGCCCCTCCCAGGCAGTTGGTTTCAAAGTTTGGGTAGAGCAGGAATCAAAGGGGCAGGGGGGTGCAACTGCACCCTCCTTTCCCCCAGATCCGCTCCTGCTCATATGCCAGGGGTGGGCAAAATGTGGCCCAGGGGCCGGATGCAGCCTGCCAGGGCATTCTATCCAGCCCACAGGGCTCCTAAAAAATTAATATTTATCTGCCCCTGGCTGCTTGTCATGTGGCCCTCGACGGCTTGCCAAAACTCAGTAAGTGGCCCTCCGCCCAAAATAATTGCCCACCCCTGTCATAGGCAGAAGCCCCTTTTCATAACAACGTACCCCACTAGCCACCAGGAGTTTGTTTTCTCACACAAGACGTTTCATGCTGAGCTTACAAGCAATTAGCCAGTGATTGACCCAAGTATTACAAGATCATATTTCCTCCAAGCAGGAAAGGCTGACATTTCAGACTGTTGCTAATTCAATTATTTACTCTTATATTTTTTAATTGTTTACGCTAGTGTTATCTCACTGGGTTCAGGCCAAATAGACTCATGAGTTCCCTGAGAGGCTTAAGAGCAATAATGCAGACATTTAAAGACATCTCAGAAAGTCATTTTAGTATCAAGTTGGAACTTCTATATAGTTACAAAAAAATCAAAAGATAAATCATTGAAGTGATACAGCATCTTGATAGTTGATAGTTGAATTAATCAGATAGTTCAGGCAATGATGAAGGGGGACTGAAAGACTAAGAAGATCCACTACAAGCAGAAGAATCCAATCAAAAAAATAACACTACTTTTATACTATTCTTTTCTTGTTACTTAAACGCTGGCCTACCATATCCAACTAGCTAATATATACCATCAACATGCCAAAAGTTTTAATTACTTTTAACAACAGGAAAAACAGTTTTATATTATGACCAAAAACAGTTTTATATTATGATCATACCTTAAACCAGGAGTGCTCAACCCCCAGCCCATGAGCCAAATCCAGCCTGCAGTCATGGCATCTGGCCCATGGGGCTTCCCACGGGTCTGAAAAATTTGGTAGCAGGGAGCAGTGACAATTAATACTATCACCACTTCCCCCTACAAATTCCCAAGCCCCTCATGGCTAGATCAGGGCCTGGCCAGGCCCCTCAGTGCATGGCTAGATTTGGACTGGGTCCTCCCTGCAAGGTTAGATCAGGGCCTGGCCGTGCCCTGTCACTAACCAGCAAGATCCAGCCTCTGGATCCAGCCCATGGGGCAAAAAGGTTGGGCATCACTGCATTAATCCAAAATACTGTGTGTCCTACTCCACTTCTGTATTGCATTTCTTGTTTCTTATGGCCACATATTTGTTCTTCTCACACTTGTTTTTTCCTTAACATAGAATGGTCCAATTAATATTACCCTTTCCTATACCTCCTATTTACAATTTCAAGCCTAATCTGACTCATTTTGTCTATATTTTCATCTTCACTTTAAATTTTATATTCTATTAGCAATTTATTTTTCTTAAAATCTTCTTGGGCAACAATGCATAGATGGAAGCTGTTTATCCTTCAGCTCCAGAATTTGTTCTCCTTTAGAATGAGTTCCAAGTGTTTGCATTCAAGGATCCGGCTGCAGTAAAGCTTATAAATTGATTGTATTCCTAATTAATCCATTGCTTGTCTCTGAAGCAAGAGGATTCCTTTACAGTGAATCTTATCAGTGTCTTGGATTCTACTGCATACAGACTTGTTTCTCTGGAAAAAAGCAGCCTTTAGTGCTAACAGATGTTTTCTGATCCACACCAAGACAAGAAAAGAGCGTCACAGCTAACACCGTGGTATGGCACCCAGAATAGCTGAGTTCTGTCATTGGCTCTTTGGGTTTTAGTGCAGGGTTATGATTCTTCCCTCTCACACTAAGGGGCTATGCCAATGCATTCAATAAATTATAGGACATGCCAGATTACCAGGGTGGTTCACAACCTTGAAGGCTAGGGACAGACATTACAAAAGGCTGAGCCTAAATTGATTACATCTTTGCAGGTTAGTCTAACCCTAGGTTGAACCAGTTTGCAACAGTACAGACATTCCCTCTGGACTGAAGAAATGCAGACACATGCCTGCAGTAGCTCAGGCTAGAAGCTGGGGGGCACTACAGCAGCTTTCCCTTCCCTTCTACAGTGCTGAGTTGGGGGCACGGGGGGGAGGGTGGCCAGGCCTAGGCAGGATGTTCTGGTTAGGCTCACCCTGGCCTGCACCATCCCAGGCTTTTCCCCGCTCACTGCTCAAGAGGCAGGAGTGTTGCCAGACCCCAGCAAGGAGTTTATCAGCCCATCAACAAAACAAAAGTCTCTCTCATTAGTTTGAGCTCTTCTTAAATAGCGTTTTCTAAGGAAGGAACGGGGGGACATTACCAGCTGACCTGCTGATTAGCTCCAAAAAGCCCTAAGAGGCCTGTCCCAGTGAAACTGGAGGCACACACAGACACCTCTCAGCATTAGCTATCATACCACATGCCTAGGGTCTGTGGGGTTCAGGTCTGTGCTGTGGGAGATGGGAGGGAGGTGGGGAACCCTGCCTGAGTAGTGAGCAGCAAAGGGGTGGGGGGGCAGGAGGAAGCCAGGCAGACGCTGTTGTACCCGCAGTCTCCACCAGAACTCCAGCTAGGAAGCAGAGGGGCAAAGCCAGCTCTGCTTTCTGGAGCAGACAGCCCCACCCAGGGCTGCAAAGCATCTGAGATGCTAGGGGATTCTGGATTAACTTAAACAAGGAAGGGGTCTGGGACAGACATTGCATAAACCAGTTTGACCCAAATCTGTTAAATCTGATACAACATTCAACCAGGTTTATCTTAAACCAGTTTCAGCCATTTTGAAACTGGTTTATGTGCACTGAACTTATGTTCTGTTACACGTTTAAACCAGTTTCTTATCACTTAAACCGGTTTATGTGTAATGTAACATACATACCTAGCCGAAAGGCCTAGAGATAAAAAAAATCACATTTCCTCCATTCTTCAGACTACACCCAAATAATCAGCTGCCAGGACTGAAAGAAAAATTAGAGGAGCTCATTGTCAAATGAAAAATGGTGGTTCTTTGAACCTGGGAAATCTAGTCTGACACCACGAAATAGGAAATGCCATTTGTACTTTAACAGTTATTATACTGACTTAGACTGTTAGCTGTTCAGGACAAGCGCTTCCTCTCCCTGCATCAGTAGTGGCCAATGGAGCATGATTGGGACATGGGTGATTAGAGTTCAGTGTTAGGGAGCTACAAGCCCCGGAATCAGGAACAGGCAAGGTCAGGAAGCAAAGGAAAAGGAAAACATTTAACTGCAACCTTCTGGAAGAGAAAGAATGAGGACCCAGAGGGTGAGAAACGAGGAGAATGGAGACACAACTACAAAGACCCAAGAGACAGGGGATATGATGTGCTGGGAAAGACAAGAGGCAGATCTCTCACTTCCCTGGGTAAGCATGAGGAGAGGGCAATGTAGGGCCAGCCTGCCCCTTCTGCATGCAGACAGGTTCTTCCATGCCTAATCACAACAAATCTTTGCTTAAGCCTGGCTGCACAATCATGCAGAGAGGAGGAAGGAAGCCTGTTAACTTGCCTGACTGTGCTATTCAGGAGAGCAGAACCATCATGGGGAGCATGGTTTAGGAAAGTAACTTCTGTGCAGATGGACATAGCCAGTGCTGGCACAGAGACAATGGCCACTTATACCAAAAAGGCCACATGGAAGAAGAGGACAGTGACAACTAAACAGTGAATCTGACTCCTGAACTGGTGCTAGCCTTGCTCTGGAAGCAGCGCAGCAGATTAGGGATGGACACAGCCCAGCATGACAGTTAACTGGGAAAAGGAGCAGTAATGGTTTTAACAGGCAGGGCTGCTTCACACTTTCCATGATCAATCACCCTCTGGTGTTCATTCCTGAGAACACTACTACCTCATAGGCATTTGGGCTGTCATTTTCCATGCTTGCTTTCTGCCTCTGGCAGGGACAATAAGTGCAGCTTGTACTGGAACAAAGCTAGGGATAGAGGCCATATTCTCTTGTGTGCTCTTCTGTTTTTGAGCAGCTGAAGTGTGTCAGGGCTGAATGCTGACATCAGCAAGGTGCTTTTTCTTGCTGATCTCTGGCTGAATCACCAGCCCTGGCAGCATTCCCACATAGCAGATACTCAGTGGACAGATTTCTGCCATAGTTTTGCTCCCTGGCTGATTCCAAACCTCCTACATCATTTCCAAGTAACTAGACAGCCCTGGAACTGCAAAAACGATGCAAGGGCAACGCATGTTAAAAATAGACTCTGATCCTGTCATGAAAGACTGTACAGTAATAAGATAGATGCACAAAGGGTTTGGTCCTGCCATTTCCGAATCTCTGAATGTTTGACTGTACAATTTTCTTTAATGTGGATTTTTGAATGGCTAATTAAGAGGCCAAACTCAACTGGTCTGAATGCAAAGCAGGTTCCATGGGTGAAATCCCAGTGGGAAAAAGCAATTCACAAGTAAAGTAAACATTACGCTAGGGCCAAAGTGAGTCTGGTTCTGCCTCCTACAAAGAGCATGTTGCTAGGACAATACTTAGCACAGTGTCTGGTTAAACCTGGGAGGGCACAGCATTGCTTTGGGCCTCAGAGTAGGACATCACAATGGCAAAATGTCACCATGTCTGGGAGCTCCCCCTCCTTTCTGGAGATACTTTAGCCCAAGGAATTGGCACCTACAGCCTGTGGGCTGGATCTGGCCTGCAAACAGGTTGGATCCAGCCCACAAAGTTCATATTTGGCCTGGGGGATCAGAGGCATGCATCCCCACTATGGGAGGGGATGGGTCGGCAATGCCACCCATTCCCTCCACAGTACCCTTCTCCACAGCTGGCCCTGCTGTTCTCTTATGCTTCATTGCCATGGGGATGTGGATCAGCAGTACAGGTAAGCACAAGTGGTTTGGGAGCAGGTGGCTTGTGGCCTGCAGCAAGGAGGCTGGGTTGGAAGCAGTATTATACAGCGGCCAAAAAGCCCTGCTCTAACCCATGTGCTTACCATAGCAAGGAGGATAATTTTAATTAAGGCCAAGCTTGGGGAGGAAGGCTCCCCTACACTTTTCTTTTAAGCTATTTTGTCTGGAGTGACAGAGATTTATCCTCTCATGAAGCATGCAGAAGATGCTGGCTTTGTCAAAGCCCCCTTTTCCTTTGTTTTCTGGCTGGTCACCACATGTTGTTCAGCTGCACAAACCCATGATTAATGCACTCAGCTGTTTTGTTTACATCTCTTTTTCCTTCTCTTCCTAACAAGGGAAGATTAATTAAATGTTGTCCTCTTGGTAGGTTTGGTTTTAAGCATATGCTGGGGCCATACTGAGGAGAGCCATCTTCAAAAGCAGTTCAGGGCTAGCCTTTGCACCCTCATTCAGCTAGGTTGCTGCTGAATCCACACAGGACCCTCTTCGTCCCAACCACTGAATCAGGCACTGTGCAGCTTAGCAGTGAACAGTTACTCAGACAAGGAATCCCAGGGAGGCTGGACTGGCCTTCCTGGAGCAGAAAGCCATCTTCTAATCCACTGGAGAGAACAATACAACATAGGAAGAACAAGCAACACTAGGTGCCCCACCTGCCCTATCCATGTGCTTAACCTTGGCCTGAAGCAAATGTCTTTTCAGCTGGGAAAGCAGCACCCATCATTGTTCCGCTAATTGTAATGCCTTTATGAAACTGTATCAAGACAACAGGCAGACAAGGTTCCTTGGGTGAATTTGATATCTTTTATTAGACCAACCCAAAACAAGACAACATACATTTAAGAAGCTCTCAAACCAACAGACCCATCTGTTATTGAATGTATAGTTTCATAGGCAACCAAGAAGTAGAAAGCCGGCTCTACTAGAGACATTATTAAAATTACAGTTGATTCAAATACATGTTAGCACATGCAACAATGCAAACAGCTATGGAAGGTGGTCTTATCTAGACCAGGATGTGTGTGTTGCTTTAGGCTTTTCACACAATTTAGTTAGAATGCATTAACGTCACCAGTACATGTGCTTGAACACCTGTTCAACTGGTGAAGGTTATCCCAAAAACTTTGACCTGGTTGAACTAACTGAAACCTGGTGGGAGCCTACCCACAATTGGGCAGTAGGCATTGAGGGCTATAGGTTGCATAGACGTGATAGAGTGGGAAAAAGGGGTGGGGGGTGTTGCTCTCTCTGTTAAGGCGCAATACACATCCTCAGTAATCAAGATGGGATCTGAAAAGGGGCAAATTGAGGTACTGTGGGTTGGAATACAAGGGGGTTGGGGTGAAACAGACTCAGTAGTGGGAGTCTATTACAGACTGCCACATCAGGAGGATGAGCTAGACCTGGAATTCTCAAGGTAGCTCTCAGAGGCAGTACGCTCAAGGTATATGGTTGTCATGGGTGAATTTAACTACCCTGACATCTGCTGGGAGATGCAGTCAGCCAGATCCGACCATTCACGTAGGTTCCTAACCTGCATACAAGACCTTCACCTAACACAGGAAGCAGACGCAATGCATAGGTGGTGCACATGGATGCATGTGCACCCCCTGAAAAAGAGCGTC
>NW_005842017.1:1725583-1727127 GCF_000455745.1 Alligator sinensis
CTGCGGCCGGCCCCTGTGGATAGTCGCCAGTGGCATCTGCGGGTGGTCTGTGATCCCCCTTGGCCACTGCCGGCAGCGCCTGCAAGTGGTCGCCAACCCACTAGAATTGGTGTTTGCTACAGGGGACGACCTGGTGGGAGATCTGTGGATACAGGGTAATCTAAGAGATAGTGACCACCAGTTGCTGGAATTCCTTATCTGTCAAAAGGTAGGAAAGCTAACAAACAGGGCAGAAGTGCTAGATTTCAAAAAGGCTAACTTCAATGAGCTCAGAAGGTTAGTAAGTGAGGCACCGAAGGACAAGAGCTTCGGTAAAATTGGAGGATGGGAGTCCAGGAAGGGTGGTTGTTCCTCAAGGGAATGATCCTTCGAGCACAAAAAGAGACAATCCCATTGCACATAAATGGTGGCAAGGGGGGCAGGAAACCCTCTTGGCTGAACAGGGAAATCCGGGAAAGCCTAGGGATGAAAAAAGAGGCATACAGACTTTGGAAGCAGGTGGACGCCACCAAGGAGGAATATACCTATTTAGTTCACACTTGCAGGGAGTTAGTAAGAAAGGCCAAGGCAGCAATGGAACTCAGGATGGCAACAAAAATTAAGGACAACAAAAAGTCCTTTATCAGGTA
This sequence comes from Alligator sinensis, assembly GCF_000455745.1. Classification (NCBI taxonomy): domain Eukaryota; kingdom Metazoa; phylum Chordata; order Crocodylia; family Alligatoridae; genus Alligator; species Alligator sinensis. Next base: position 1,726,213 of record NW_005842017.1, read on the forward strand.
TATAGGGAGCAAAAAGAGGGTGCAGGGACCCAACAGGACCAGCTAGTGCAATTAGGGACAGATAGGAGGGACAAAGCTGAGCTCTTCAATGAGTTTTTTTGCATTAGTATTCCTGAATACAGGTAAAGACATATCACCAAACTGGATAATAGACAGGCAAAGGGGGGGGGACACTGGCCCACCAATGGTTAGTGTTGACCTGGTGCAGGGGCACTTGGAAGGGCTTGATGTGTTCAAGTCAGCAAGTACAGATGATCTTCATCCAAGAGTGCTTAAGAAATTGGCAGGTGTCATAGCAGAACTAGTGACAAAGCTTTTTGAGCATTCATTGCATTCAGGGCAAGTCCCAGGGGACTGCAAAAGGGCCAGTGTGGTCCCTATTTTCAAAAAGGGAAACAAGGAGGATCTGGGTAACTATAGACTGGTTAGCCTCACCTCTATCCTTGGGAAAACTTTTGAAAAAATTATTAAGGAATACATTTGTGTGAGTCCAGCAGGAAAAGTAATGTTGAAAGGCAACCAGCATGGATCCATAGCAGGTAGATCCTGCCTGACAAACCTTGTTTCTTTTTATGACCAGGTCACAAACTGCTTATGCAGGAGTTGAGGTGGATGTCATATACTTGGATTTTATCAAAGGCTTTGATATGGTGTCACCTTCCATTCTCATAAAAAAAACTGAGCGGCTGTGACTTGGATGATTACACGGTCAGGTGGGTGGCAAATTGGCTAATGGGATGCACCCAGAGAGTGCTGGTGGACGAGTCAGTATCAACCTGGAAGGATGTGGGCAGTGGTGTCCCCCAAGGCTCGGTCCTCAGGCCAGTGCTGTTCAACATAGATTCATAGATGTTAGGGTCGGAAGGGACCTCAATAGATCATTGAGTCCGACCCCCTGCATAGGCAGGAAAGAGT
>NW_005842017.1:1727823-1731262 GCF_000455745.1 Alligator sinensis
CAAACTTGGACAGAGTACACTTCACTCCCTCGTCCAAGTCACTGATGAAGACATTAAAGAGTATCGGTCCAAGGACCGAACCCTGTGGGACCCCACTGCCCACACCCTTCCAGGTCGAAACCGACCCATCCACCACGACTCTCTGGGTGCGACCCTCTAGCCAATTCGCCACCCACCGGACTGTGTAGTCATCCAAGTCACAGCCTCTTAACTTGTTCACCAGTATGGGGTGGGATATCGTATCGAAGGCCTTCCTGAAGTCTAAGTATACGACATTCACCCCTACTCCTGTGTCCAGGCGTTTCGTAACCTGGTCATAAAGAGAGACTAGATTAGTCAGGCATGATCTGCCTGCTACGAAACCGTGCTGGTTTCCCCTCAGCATAATTTGGACTGCCGGGCTCTCGCAAATGTCTCGCAAACACCTTCATCAGTGATTTGGAAGAGAGAGTAGTGAGCACACTGTCCAAAGTTGCGGATGACAACAAATTATGGGGCAAAGCAGACACACCGCAGGGCAGGGAGTGGATTCAAGTGGATTTGGACAAGCTAGAAAAGTGGGCAGAACAAAATAGGATGCAGTTTAACAAAGATAAGTGCAAAGTACTGCACCTAGCAAGAAGGAATCACCAACACACATACAGATTGGGGAATGACTAAGATGAACATGAGTTGACAATGTGACAAAATGACCAATAGGGCTAACCACACTCTATCATGCATTACCAGGTGCATCACAAACAGGTCTAGGGAGGTGATACTTCCCCTCTATGTGGCACTGGTAAGGCTGCGGCTGGAGTACTGCATTCAGTTTTAGGCGCCGCAGTTCAAGAGGGATGTGGATAACCTTGAGAGGGTCCAGAGGAGGGCCACTTGTATGGTTAGGGGCCTACAGGATAGGTCCTATGAGAAGAGGTTGAGGGATCTGGATCTCTTCAGCCTCCATAAGAGAAGGCTGAGGGGGGATTTGGTGGCCACCTGCAGATTTGTTGGGGGGAGAGGGGTGGGCAGCAAGGAACAGGAGATACTCTGTTTACCAAGGCACCACTTGGAGTAACTAGAAACAATGGCCACAAACTGACAGAGAGCAGATTTAGACTAGACATTAGGAAGGACTTTTTTATGGTAGGGGTTATCAGAATCTGGAATGGACTTCCAAGTGTGGTGGTTCCCTCCCCTACCTTGGGGGCCTTTAAGAGGAGACTGGACAAACACCTGGCTGAGGTCATCTGACCCCAGCACTCTTTCCTGCCCAGGGCAGGGGGTCAGACTCAATGAGGCAGGGGGTCTGACTCAATGATCTGCTGAGGTCCCTTCCAGCCCTGAAAATCTATGAAATCTAGGTATTGCCTTGACAGGCTTAACACAGTTTAAAGTGGAAAGCCATTAGAGCTGGGCTCTGTCTACACTCTACTATTAACCTGTCAGGTCAGCACTGTGGGACTGAGCACCTTGGTGTGCTAGCCCATGTGTGTCTGGGTGGCATACCTCATGTTGTTTTATGAGGGAATGCATATAAATTTTTTCCCAGTCAGGTGTATCAGTTGTGGGACCACTTGTTAAGCAAAAACCCCAGTTCTAACCCACACCCCGAGTTGTGCCAGCTGCCCTGGACTTGAAGCACCTCCACACTTTAGTCAGTGTTCCCTCCACCCCAACATGGAGGGCAGACATTTGGGCTAAAACTTGGTTAATAGAAAAGGTTAACTGTGCACTATAAACATACCCAAGGCATGAGCTCTTCACAATCCTTCAAAGCCAATATTCAAAGTGAAGTGGCTTTGAAATAAAAACAACCATCAACAATGGTTACATGGGAGTATAAGGATGGAGGTCACCTGGGCTCTGTTTGCTCTATTCCTCTCCAGTTTATGGCCTCTGCTCAAGAGCGTAGCTGCCGTTACCAATCCTAGGGTGTAGCAGCTCGTGGAATGGAGTCCAGGTTGAACTTCTGCTTAAAGCCTGTAGAATAAGAGAGGAAAGAACCACTTTCCTGCTAGTAATAGTGCTGTGCTCATAAGGACTCCTGTCAGATGAGCTGGGATGCCCCAAGCATGATCTATGTGGGTTTGTGGGGCTTGTCTTGTAAGCAGGACAGGAGGTAGGATACTGATGAAGCCGTGGGTGGTGCCTCGATAGGACCGCCGCACCATCAAGCTCTGGGCAGTGATTGTGGAGAGCTCATTGGAACCAGGGACCAGTGTGTGTGTGTGTGTGTGTGTGTGTGTGTCCACACGTGCCCATATACATAGGGAGCAGAGGGAAGAGAAGAAGAATGTGACCATCCACTGCTGCCCCCCCTCGCCCAGGCACAATGCAGTCCTCAGAGTCCCTATACAACTCAAATCCTCCTCTCACACCCAGTTTGCCCACTAACTTAACCTGCCACAAGCCTTAATATTATCACTGGGCAGGTCCCTGCAGGGAAGGGAGCCTTGCTGATAGGGTGCAATATCCCTCAGGACTGAGACGCACTAGGGTCTCCAGACATGCAGTCTCCTACAGCTGGCCTTATCCTCTGCTGCAGTGTCCTCTCAGGATCTGTCACCTATCCTCACTGGACTCATTCCTCTCAGTTGTGTTTGCTTGGTCTTTGCCAAGTACCTCCTCATGCTAGCCTTTCTTAAACCTTCCTTGAATCCTCAGGATAAGGCCTGTTTAGTCCCAGACCTCCTTCCTTCTGGCATGCCTGGCCTGCAGCCAGGTTTTTCCAAGCTTACTCACTATCAGGTTCATTGATGTGGTCACCTTTGGCAAGAGCTCCACTACCAAAAACCTTCTGCCCCTTCCTGCCATAGACTTATCTCTCTCCAAGGGTGGGACCTTCCAGTCTGTTTTCTCTCTCTTAAAGGGCTCTTCCTTTTCTTCCTTATAATGGGAGTTAAAAAGGACTCTTACAAAGGAGCTGTAGGTGACACCCTGGTAGCAGAGGATGGGTCACAGCAGGGAGTGGGAGTATAGATCCCATCGAAACACTCTCCTGGTAGAAAGGAATGTGACCAGCAGGAACCAGGTGGTGGCATCCAGTTAACTTGCTTCCCTGGCTCCCTCTGGGCACAAGAAGGGATTCTGGCCCTACTTGCCAATTCCCTGGACCATTCTCATTAATTCTAGTCCCCGTCCCCCCACCAATTCCTATACTCACCCTTCATACCCCACTTCTTTTTGAACCTCTGACCCATCTGCACATCCTTTTGTCCTTTTTTGTCCCCCGTATTTAGTTGTTCCTCTCCACGCTTCGGTGGCTGAATCTCTGAATCTGAATCGAATCAGGAGACCAATGAAAAGGTCCAGATTGATTCAGAAAAGCTTCGGTGATTTGGGCAGGCACTGCTCGCTGTAGCTCCATGCTGGTAAGTATGGAGGGCGGGGGAGCTGGAGAAGGGCAGAGGGGACCATTGTGGGGACCCCTGCCAGGCCCCATCCCCTGCCTGCTCCC
>NW_005842017.1:1731646-1738708 GCF_000455745.1 Alligator sinensis
CAAATCAGATTTGACTGAATCGATTCGGGACAGTGATTTGAATCACTGAATCAAATCACTGTCCCCCGATTTGGCCGAATCTGAATCCGAAGCTGCTTCACACAGGCCTACCAATTAGTAGGGGCTACTATGTTACATGGTGAGCCTGGCCCACACTTTGGACAGGACAAATAGGCCTATACTCGCACTTCCCTCCCTCCCTGCAGCTGCTCCTAATTCCACTGAGCAATTAATTCTAGCCTCCTGACCCTACACCTGCATCTCTTCCACCTTGCAGTTAATTTTGTCACCAATCCCTGCATCACCTCTGCTTTCCCCTTAGCCCTTTTGTTTGCTCTTCCTGCAGCTCTGGCTGGAGCTCTAAGCTAAGAAAGGGGAGGCATGGAACAGGAGAACTCATTGCTCATAGCCCCATAAGCCAGCACCCTCCTTCCAGGGTGTCAGCTAAAATCTCTCCCTTACCTGGTGCCTGGAGGATGAGGGACCATCTTCTGCAGTGGCTCTGACTGGCTGCCTCCCGCTGCTCCATGTCATCCTAGATAGCAGCAGCAGCTAATCAAAGGGGCTTTCCCCAAGGCAGGAGTTACTCCAGCAGGAGGTGGAATCCCACTCCTGCAATTACATCACTGCAGGAATTGGCAGCCTGGCTGATGTATAACCTAACCACATGTATGCCATCCACACAGATCAACAAGGCAGAGACTGAACAGGTTGCTCCCTGAGATTTCTTTCTATGGTCGCTGAAGGCTGCCACAGTGCTGGTCACTGAACCTAGACGCAAGGGAGCCTGTCTCTTCTGTGCTCTTGATACCTCCCTTCTGGTGTCCAGGGGATGAAGTAAAGGGGCTGAGCAGCATGGGTGGGTAAAGAGCTGGATCTAGAGGACAGGCAAACTGGGACAAAGACTTATAAAGGGGAGGGAACTGGGACCAAAATCAAGAGTCCAGAGTAGGAGAGAGGGACTTATTGAGAAAGGAGATAGGGATAAGGAGCCAGGAGATGAAGGGGGGATAGAGAGAAAGAGAAGTAGAGGTCAATCTTGAGGGAACAGATGTAAAAGGGCCTGTGTCCACTAAAGCATACTCCCTTCCACAGTTGTAATGGATCCTAGGATGTCTGAGTCTTCCCCTTCCGCTGCTGTCAGCAAATACATGTGAAGATCACTGCCAGATGATGTCCTATCCCCCTCCAGTGCTGGCCCAGGTAGAGGATAACAACCAACCACTGTTGCCCATTACTCTATTAGCACACATAGCAAAGGTCTGAGCCTAGGGTCCATCCCTGTTGCTGACATGTCAGGGTGTCACTGTAATGCCATGATCCAGTTTTTTTAATATAGGAAAAGCTGTGTTAACCGGCATTCTACTATCCAGAATACTCTATTAACCAGAATTTCTGGCCGGCCGTGGGACAGGGAAAGCATGCACATGGTGACTGATGCCCCCCACCCTCTGCAGGGGGTTTAAAAAAAGTTGAAAACCCCTGCCTCAAATAACCAGAATTTTTAGATACCTGGCACCCCTTACCCCACTCATGCCAGTTAACACAGCTTTTACTGTAGTTTGTTTTCTTTATGCACTAGCAGATTATCAGCACAAAAGTATAACATGGTTGTCCTACAATCATGAGAACATTATTACGGTTTCAAAGTCAAACACCAAGAAGTCAGGGAATCCAACAAGTGAGATTCGAGACGCAAGGCAGAGACTGGGAGGAGAGAGAACACCAGGAGGAAGAAACGCTGGGTCCTAGTCATCGGGGACTCCCTCCTGCGAGGGCTGGAAGGTCCGATCTGCAGGCCCGACCCCATGTCACGGCAGGTCTGCGTCATGCCTGGGGCTTGGGTCAGAGACATCACAGAGAGGATCCCGGCCTGCATCCAGCCTGCAGACCGGTACCCCATGGTTGTCGTCCATGTGGGTACGAACGACGCGGCAAGAGGCAACCCTGACCGTATTATGAGGGACTTCGAGGCTCTGGGGACCAGGCTGAAGGAGACGGGGGCGCAGGTGGTTTTTTCCTCTCTTCTTCCGGTGAGGGGGCGGGGACAGAGGCACGGGGCCTGCATTGGTGAGGTCAACCAGCGCTTACGCAGCTGGTGCCGCCGGGCAGGCCTTGGGTTCCTTGACAACGACCCATGCTTTCGGGAGGGGGGATTGCTGGGGCGGGATGGGCTTCATCTCTCCCCTAATGGCAAGCGTATCTTCTCTTCCAGGTTGGCTGATCTCGTACAGTGAGCTTTAAACTAGACTCGCCGGGGGAGGGGGCTGCAGGAAGACGAGGAGACGCCATCAGGGCAAGGGGTGCAAAGGTAAGTAATGGGGGTCTTGCCATCAGGGCAAGGGGTGCAAAGGTAAGTAATGGGGGTCTTGCCATCAGGGCAAGGGGTGCAAAGGTAAGTAATGGGGGTCTTGCCATCAGGGCAAGGGGTGCAAAGGTAAGTAATGGGGGTCTTGCCATCAGGGCAAGGGGTGCAAAGGTAAGTAATGGGGGTCTTGCCATCAGGGCAAGGGGTGCAAAGGTAAGTAATGGGGGTCCTGGGGCGAGCTGAAGTGCTCTGGGTCAAGATCCAGGGGGGGCAAGGCGAGAGGGATTTGACGGTGGGGGTCTATTACAGACCCCCCAATCAGGAGGAGGAGCTGGACAGGGAATTTTCAGGCCAGCTTGCGGAGACACTAAAAGCAAGGGATGTAGTTGTCATGGGCGATTTTAATTACCCGGACATCTGCTGGGAGGAGCAGTCAGCCGGGACGGACCGCTCCAGGAGGTTCTTGGCCGAGTTGCAGGACCTCCACTTGATTCAGGAGGTGCACAGTCCCACCAGAGGAGATGCTCTGCTGGACCTGGTCCTGGCCGCAGGCGACGACCTGGTAAGAGGCCTCCAGGTTCTTGACCACCTGGGCAATAGTGATCATCGCGTGCTGGAATTCACCATCCAGCGTAGAGTGTCAAGGGCCCGCAGCAAGGTGGTGGCCCTAGACTTCAGGAGGGCCAACTTCAGTGAGATGAGGAGATTAGTGGGAGAGGAACTGGGGTCCTTGAGGGCAGAGGAACTCAGCGTCCAAGAGGAGTGGTCGTTCCTTAAGGAAACGATACTCGGGGCCCAAGGGGTGTCCATCCCGACAAGAAGCAAGGCGGGCAGGAGTGTCCAAAAGCCCCCCTGGCTCACCAAGGGTGTCCGGGAATGCCTGCTTGCCAAAAGGGTGGCGTACGCCCGGTGGAAGGGGGGTGTAATCTCCAAAGAGGAGTATACCTCCTCTGCTCGGGCCTGCAGGCGGGCTGTTAGGAAGGCCAAGGCGGAGATAGAGCTCGGATTAGCGTCCAGGATTAAGGATAACAAAAAGTCCTTTTTCAAATATATTGGGAGGATGAAGAAGGCGCCGGGTAATGTGGGGCCCCTGCAGGATATGCGGGGCAATCTGGTGGTTGCGTCAGAGGATAAAGCGGACCTCTTTAACCAATTCTTCACCTCCGTTTTCTTGTGCAGGGACCGGGACTTCCCTGCTGTGATAGAAGCCGGACGCGAGGGGATCGCCTTCAGACCTCAGGTTGGGGAGGACCGGGTTAGAGAGCTTCTGGAGGGGCTGGACGCGTTCAAGTCAGCGGGTCCGGATGCTCTCCACCCCAGGGTGCTGAGGGAGCTGGCTGGGGTTATTGCAGGGCCCCTGGCACGGCTCTACGAGCGATCGTGGTGCTTGGGCCAGGTGCCAGACGATTGGAAGGTAGCTAATGTGGTCCCCATCTTCAAAAAAGGGAAAAGGGAGGACCCGGGCAATTATAGGCCCGTCAGTCTTACCTCAATCCTGGGGAAGCTCTTTGAGAAGATCATCAAGGAGCACATTTGTGATGGGCCGGCATCCGAGATGATGCTCAGGGGCAATCAGCATGGATTTATTAGGGGGAGATCATGTCAGACCAACCTGATTGCCTTTTATGATCAGGTCACAAAGGCCATGGACGCAGGTGTCGCGGTGGATGTAGTCTTTCTGGACTTCAGCAAGGCCTTTGACACCGTCTCTCACCCCATCCTAATTAATAAACTAGGCGACTGTGGCATAGATGCCTACACGGTCAGATGGATTGCAGATTGGCTGAAGGGTCGCACTCAGAGGGTGGTGGTGGATGGATCATACTCGACTTGGGGGGAGGTGGGTAGTGGAGTCCCCCAGGGCTCGGTCCTGGGGCCTGCGCTGTTCAATTTCTTCATCAGCGATCTTGATGTTGGGGTGGAAAGCAACCTGTTTAAATTCGCTGATGACACCAAAATTTGGGGGGAGGTGAGCACGCTAGCAGGGAGAGAGAGATTGCAGAAGGATCTGGATAGGTTACAGGGGTGGGCAAACAGGAACAGGATGTGTTTCAATACGGACAAGTGCAGGGTGCTGCACTTGGGTAGTAGGAACCAGCAGCACACTTATACGATGGGGAACTCCCTACTTGAGAGCACGGAGGCGGAAAGGGATCTTGGTGTCATTATTGACTCCAAGATGAACATGGGCCGACAATGCGAGGTCATGGTTGGCAGGGCTAACCGGACCTTGTCGTGCATCCACAGGTGCATCTCGAGTAGAGCCAGGGAGGTGATCCTCCCCCTCTATGCGACGCTGGTCAGGCCGCAGCTGGAGTATTGTGTCCAGTTCTGTGCGCCCCATTTCAGGAGGGATGTGGACAACATGGAGAGGGTCCAGAGGAGGGCCACCCGCATGATCCGGGGACAACAGGGCAGACCCTACAGTGAGAGACTGCGGGACCTGAACCTATTCAGCCTCCACAAGAGAAGGCTGAGGGGGGACCTGGTGACCGTCTATAAACTCACTAGGGGGAACCAGAAGGGTTTGGGGGAGACGCTGTTTCCCCTAGCCCCCGCTGGCATAACAAGGAGTAATGGGCACAAGTTGATGGAGAGGAGGTACAGATTGGACATCCGAAAAAACTACTTCACAGTTAGGGCGGCTAGGAGCTGGAACCAACTTCCAAGGGAGGTGGTGCTGGCCCCTACCCTGGGGATCTTTAAGAATAGGCTGGATACTTACCTGGCTGGACTCATTTGAGTCCCGTTTTTGTTTTTAGGGTTTGTTTGTTTTTTTTTGGGTTGTTCTCCTGCCCTGGCGGGGGGTCGGGCTAGAAGATCTATTAGGTCCCTTCCGACCCTAAAACTATGAAACTATGAAACTATAAGATTTCCAGTAAAAATTTAAATTCAACCAGAACTTTTTTGATTTTTCTGTTTTCTGTGTTCTGATAAAATTTAAACTTTTTTTTTTTTTTAAACAAAAACAGGAGCTTTTTTTGGGGGGGGGACCCCAAAAAACTCTGTCAAAAAAAAAAAAAAAGCCTGGCTAGAACTTTGACCAGCATTAAATAACCCAGCCCCTGCACTGATGGAAGCTGCAGTGTTGGAAGCTGTTCCTGTAAGGAAAACATATTAGCTTCCTTATAGCTAGTTAAAAGGACTGAATCTTGCCTTCCCTTGTTTTTTCTAGTACTGTAGTTTGCTAAGTCCAAGTCTGTTTACAATTTGCTTTTAAGAACAAGTGGTTCAATGTTCTTAAAATATCCATGCCTGCAGTTTAGTACTAATAAGCACATCTGAAACAAAGCGCAGCGTGTCTGTCTGCATTTGTGTGCATGTATTTCTGGACTTTAAAAGTTACAGATTCCAGAAGATGATAAAAATAACAAGGATGTTTTCTAAATAACAAAAAGTGTTTTGTGGAGGCAGGACTAGCCAAAGGTGTCATTAGGCATTGCAGTGACTTGGGCATGACAGAGGTGGGGGGAAGTGCCAAAAGTTGGGGAATCAAGGAACAAATCTTACCCCCCATCCTGCACCCTGGGCTGCAGCTGCTATAGCATAAGCCACTTCTGCTGTAGCCCAGGTGCCTTGGACTGGCGGCTGCACCACAGCACAGGGCCCCCAGAGGCTGCTGTTTTTGGCACCTCCCGCCCCTCCTAAATTGGTGCCCAGGGTGGCATCTCACTTGCCCATAACTAGTTATGCCACTGGCATTCTCTAATTTAGTCTACAGTACCAAGATCTGCACGCATAGCTATTCTGGTATGAAACTAACAGATCTTTGCCAGCAAATCCCCCTGTTTAGACACGAGGTCTGTTAGCAAAAGACTACTTTGTGCATATATGGCTTACACTGCTGATAACTATACCAGCAAAAGAACTCCTTTGGCTTATGTTTCTTGCAGTTGCAGGGGCCTTGCAATGCATTATTAGCATAGATTAGTCTTCAGCTACTTTTGCTAGGAAAACCAATTGACTTTAGATTCTCTGAGCAAACCATAATGGTGCCCACTCTCACAAGACTGCGTTTTTTAAACTCCCTTTTACATGGCTCTTGGGCAAGCCAGGAGCTGTAGTTCACAGGACCAGGCAGCAGGATGGGGGTGGAGGTAGGGGTAGGGTTGGGGCAGGGGTGGCATAGCAGCTAGATTCGGCTTCCCAGCAGCCCCCACAGTCCAGGAGCAGATGTGTGCCCCACCACTGTTGCCACTGGACCCTGGTCCCGCTGCCTGGGCACCCTGACCCATCTACCCTGCACCCACTGCCAGGGGTGCTGAACAGAGTGGGTGGGTGGGCAGGGTCTCCACAGAGACCTTCCCGGGACCGCCACCGGCAGGGCACACTTGGCCGGGTGGATAGGATAGGGTAATGGGTGGTTGGGGAGCAGCATCTGGGAGCAAGACAGGCGGCTGGGGCCAGGGCTGGGACCAAGATCATGGGGTAGTATAACAGGGGGCCTTCTTGGGGCTGATCTAACTGTGGCCCACCCACCTGTTTCTGGGCAAACCACCCACCTGCTCACCCACCACGCTTTGTTGTAATTAATTAATGATGTAATTAAGCGGGAGGCTGCCCATTTCCTGCCCCGATGCCAGGGGGCGCTATCTGTGTCTCCATGCCTCCCCTACACTGCTGCCCAAGCCTCGCAGATGGTATCTCGATGTTATCATCATCACCAGCCCCCGCACTGGGCCCCAGAATCCTCCTAATTGAACCCCACCTGGATTCCTCCCCTCAGGCAGCTTCTTCTGCCGTCACACCAGGCA
>NW_005842017.1:1738737-1739069 GCF_000455745.1 Alligator sinensis
TGGGGCCCCCCCCCCCCCCCCGAGACCTCTGGCTCACTAGCCCTGGCCCACCTCCAGGCCAGTCGGGACCCCAGGTGCGCAGCTCTTGGGCGTCCCTCACGGTGGCCCCCCTGCCCCTTCAACCCTTCCGGTCCTGGCCCCAGCATGGACCAGTCAGGGGAAGTCCGGACAGGCTCGAGTCTATGGCCTTTTCTCTCTCTCCCTGGGGATCCACCCTCCAGGCCCTCCAAACAAGGGGTAACCCACCCAGTTGTGGGGGCTAGGGGTTAAGGCACCCTGACCCGCCTTTCACCAGGGTGGTCACTGGCCTGGCATTTCCTGGGGGCTCCCGC
>NW_005842017.1:1739227-1813212 GCF_000455745.1 Alligator sinensis
CCGGGCCCCTGGCAGCTGCCAGCTCCGGGCCCTTACAGTGGCAGGCACACACAGTGCCCTGCCACAGGTAGTGACAGCACAGGGCCAGGCCTAGGGCAGAGCCACAATCCCTGTGATGGGCACCAGTTGCTGCCCTGTGGTTCCCTGCAGAACCAGTGCCCGTTGCAGGGATGTGCAGGAAGTAGTCTGTGGCTCTGCCCCAGGCCCCAGACAGACCCATGCTGTCATCGCCCTACAATTCTGGCCCTGCCCACCTGTCCCACTCCTGGACACCACTCCCAACCCACCGGCCAGCCTCCATGGAGACCCTGCCCACCAACCCAGCCACCCACTCTGGCTGGCACCTCCAGCGGTGGATGTACGGCGGATGGACCCAGGTAGGATAAATTGGCATCTCCCCTTGCATCTGACCCCTGCATCCATGCTGAGGCTGGGTGAGGCCCCAACCCTGCCCACAATAACTCAACAAAATTCCTCAGTGGTCTGCCAGCCACACAAATTGCCCATCCCTGCCCTATACTAAAGGTGGGTAGGGAATGTTTTGGGCAGTCCAGCTTCTTTAGCTTTCTTGCTGCATGGCTTGAGGCTCCCGCTTGGGCAGTCTTTGAAAAGACTATTTGGGACCACCATCTGTGTCTTCTCCAAATGACACAGTTCTGCAGATGAATTGGCCCCGGCAGCTGTGTGTCAACTTTGATGTTTACAAATCATTCAGTAGCAATTAGGGCTGGCTTAATTCCTGATTTGGTGAAGTAAAACACAAGGGCAAAGGCACTAACTTTTGACCCTTAGGGTTCTAACTAGATTAACGATTTCCTAGACTAGATTTCCTAATCATCAGGAAAGTAAAGGGGTTAGGATTACTTCTGAAGCATGGACAGGAGTGGCAGGATCAAAAGGGTCCCTATGCACAGCAGGACTTTGGGATGTTGGGAAGTATGGTAGGTTTGGAGGGGAGTTCAGGTGTGACACAAATATTTTACAGTCAATTCAGCATCCTAATCCGCTCTAAGATTCTCCTAAACCAAGAAAAGGAAAGGTCCAGAAAGACATTTGAGATAGATGCCAAGATGCCTGCAAATAGTGGTGACATCCCAGTTATGGTGGACTTGAAGACTGGCTCTCCTGACATGCGAAACATCAGATCCACCCAGATGGCCTTTCTTGTGCTGTGTGGAATTTAGTGGTCAACAGTGTTATTCACAAGTTTATTCCCATCACACATGTTGCTGTTTAGAGGAGGGCACAGGCCCAGCAGTAGATAGCTTCCCATCCCAGCTCTTCCAAAAGCACTGACTCATGTCCCTAACTGCAATTATTAATGTTGCTCAGGAAAAACAACGTGTCTCGGGTGAAATGCACGCTATAGTACGTTTTCTATTTAGACCAAAATAGTTTATAGTTTACTCTGTCTGTTCCAGGCTCTGGGAACTGGTTATTAATGTAATTAATGAATTCATATATAAGGCTACATGGGGTGTAATTTATTTAAGAGATGCCACTGTCTCAGATTTTGCAGGCTGGCTTGGTGACTCTAACTCATCTCTTGCCTGTCTTCTGGAGCCCCCTGTGCTCCAGCTGCAGAATGACTGGAGGATGTTCTCCCCGTCAGGCCTGGCTGTGACTCATGTTGCTATAAACGCAGTCTCCCATCATATAATGAATCCAAGCTCTTCCAACTCAAGTGCCATTTGGGAAAGCTCTTGATTTTTGTTATGATACTGTCTCCTCTCTCCCCTCTGCCTTCTGGCAGCTCCACTCCTGCACTCTATCATTTCCTGATACATATCAGAGATGGGAATCTGAGGCGCTTTTTCCAAACAGGCTACTTATGGGTTCCAGTTTATTTCAAGGATTATATGGGCCAAGTTTCAGTGTTAACCCTTCTGGGGAATTTATGCATGTATAAAATTAAAGGATGTAATTGTTCTCTGCCTGGAGGAGGGACCATATCCTGTAATATTTACTCTTTCTGGGCCATTATGATCAAAGCTTTACATCTGCAGTATCTATGTGAGAAATCTCCCTCAATCCTGGTCCCATTTGTAGTATACCAAAGCGTGAGGATCAGCACTAATAGCATCCAGCTTCTCAGCCTCTAAGCCTGTCCAAAAACATTGGGCTTTGCCGCCTTTTCAAATCTCACAGGAGCTTTCAGGGCTTTGAATGGAGCCTGCCCAGCCCATACAGACAAACAAGGCCTCTAGTTTAGGACAACTATCCACCCCCCCTGCCCTTTGCCCTGTGCCCTAGAGTGAAGCTACAGGGGTTGAAGTTACAGTCTGGGTTCTCTCCCACCAACTCTTTATGAGCTTTTTAAAGCTGCCCTCTCCCTTAGCCTCCTTTCTGAAACCCATGCTAAAGGGGTCACAGAATGCAATGTATTGCAAGGCAGCCATCTACAGAGCAACCCAGATGAATCTCATGGGAACTACGGTAGATCCAGGAGATGCTGGCCACACAGCTGTATCAGCATACTCTTACCCTGAGTCAACAGTCAAATTCCTCTTAGCATATATGGATGGGAAGTGTCATGGCTGCACATCTGCTGGAAAGTCTTGCCAAAACTAAGGGAAGAGGAAGAGGAGAGAGTTCTTCTCTGTCTACCCAATCTTCTGACTCACCAGGGTCCCCAGAAACACTTCACTTCAGTTCTGAGGACAGGGGACTATGTTCTGGGTGTCAGTGATTGTCACCCCCTACCTTTTTATACTTGCTGAAAAGATTGTCTTAAATAATGGATTTTTTATTATATTTTCACAAATACCCAGATAAAGCCATTAAAATACCATGTAAAGTACAGTTACACAGAGGAGCATAACACTAATAAAGCCTGGCACAAAGGGGCACTGAGACAAGCCAAACGTATCACTGTGCATTTCCAGGAGCTTCCCTGCTTGCCACAGCTACATATGAGGTGCTAGGCTAGAACCAAAGCTCTCTTTTTTAGGCATAAGTTTAAACAATGATACATAAATGCAAAGATCAGAGAGAGATACAACAGACGCTCATCTGCAAAGGGGGGTACTACTCAAGCACTAACAAATGCAGGCCAAGAGAGTTGGCTTAAAACTTCCCACCCCCCTCAAAACTACTGCTCACAAGATTGCTAACCCATGGTGGTCCACTTAGCCATTTCACAAAGAGTCTGCTTACATTTGAATATACCTAGCAAAGCTTTTGTCTATGCATCTATGTGAGGATTGGTTTTGTATTTCCTGTTCAGCCACATGAGAGTTTATTGTCAGTGACCATGGAAAAATGATCCAGGAAGAGGCTGATGATACTCCATTTGCATCTTCAGAAGCAGCTCCAATGCAATAAGCCAGTACCATTTGTGTGCTGAGAAGTTCCAATTATGCAGTGAAGGTGTTTCTCACATGGGACTCTGAATCCAGAGAACTGGAAGGAGAGAAAGAAAAATTGAACAAATTAGAGATAACCTCAGCCTGCTGGCCAACGTTCCTTCTCAATAAGCTTCCATCCACATCCCAAGCTCCATTAGACCGACCAAAGCCCTCTCAAGTCAATGAAAAGGTTAAACCCTCTGGAAAGTTCCTGCAGGACACAGAAGGGCCATTGAATTGGCTTGCAGTCATTAGCTGAAATGTTCAAATATGAACAAGCTAGCAGAGAGCAGATTTAGATTGGACTTTAGGAAGAACTTCTTCACAGTTCGAGTGGCCAAGGTCTGGAACGGGCTCCCAAGGGAGGTGGTGCTCTCCCCTACCCTGGAGGTCTTCAAGAGGAGGTTAGATAAGCATCTAGATGGGGTCATCTAGACCCAGCACTCTTTCCTGCCTATGCAGGGGGTCGGACTCAATGATCTATTGAGGTCCCTTCCGACCCTAACATCTATGAATCTATGAGTGCCTAAAGTGAGGCATCTCAATTCCAGAGCAAGGTTTGTCTATAGGTAATGCTTTTATTGGAATAAATTCCAATAAATAATAAATAAATGAATAAATAACTCATTACACCTTCACTGGCAATCCTTGCTCAAGTCGGCACACTTACTCCAGCATGCCCCAATGCTTTTCACTACCAGTTATGCTCAGGGAACTGATGCAAACAAGCTGTACTAACCAAATCACTTTTTTTCTTGTATAATCCCATCTAGACAGAACCTTCATTGGTGTAAATGTGTCAAAAAGGAAAAAAAAATCATGCCCCCACCAAACAGTAACTCTGCTGGCCAAACTTTTACATACAGACACCTGGCCTTAGACACTGACAGGAGTAGTTTGATTTTCAAAAATGCACCCACAACTCCCAGTGTCTCACAAATCACCATTGGGCTACTTGGCTGTCCACAGAGCTCATGTATCTGGAGGCCAGATAAAAGCAAATGTGTAATAGGATACTGGTACTCAGAGCCCTCCCTAGGATATGGCGAATCAGGGCAACTGCCCCAGGTCCCACACTTTGGTGGGGGGGGGCCATGGAGCCAGACAGAGCTGGCGGCTCAGCTCCACACTGTGCCGAGGAAGAAGCACGGAGACCCCTCCCCCCCCCACTTTGCAGGGGTACCACGGCCCTGTGCAGTGTTAAGGGGGCCCTGCACAGGATGATTTGCCCCAGGCCCTACACCCCACTAGCATCAGCTCTGCTGGTACTCCAAGAAGCCATGAATGCTTAAGAGCAGATCAAAACAATCCCCCTAGAGAAGTGCTACACCTGCACTGGCATTTATGGAATATCCCCGTATAGTTGATGCTACCAGAGTTTGAGAGCTAGAGGGGATGGGCTCCACAGGGTGGGAGAAGGTTACGGGTAGGGTAACGAAAGGGAGGGGAAGAATAAGAAATAGGAAAGAGGAGGCAGAAGGAAAAACTTCTTGGGTTTAATGTGTAAATATGAGAGATGCCTGCCCAATGACCAGTGCCTTCAGACTTCTCACTAATATTCATGGAATGGCTAGGTCACTTCCCTGCCCTCTTGCATGCATTTTATTCTCCAGTATGCCTGTTGGGTGCCTACAGAGAACAGGGGTAGGGGGAGGACTGATCTCTCCTGTCTGTTCTTAAGAGAAATTCTATCACCCTTTCCCATATACTGTAGTGGAATAAATGTTTGATCCTAGTCCCTTCTAGAGTCCCAGCCTAGGCTCAGTCTCAAGTGAACCAGGAGAGTGCAGTGGGACAACCCTCAAAATTCACTGTTGTTAGCTGAAGGTCTCTCTTCTTTTATTTCTAGATAAGCTAAGACAAAACACCCATCCCTGAATCAGGAGGGTCATCTCTCCATTAGATCCTCTCATCCCCGCCATGTTCCCTCCCATACAGCCCTAGGAATCTTCTCTGTGGCCTTGACTGTTTGGAGCTACAAACAAAGCAATCTTTGTACAAGAACAATTTTGTTCCAGGTTCTCAGTGTAACAAATTATAGCACTTTTATAGGTAGTTTCACACTCCTTCCCCTCTGATGTTAGGAACACTGCACTGAGCAGCTTATTAGAAGACACATCTTGCTGGATTCTTAGAAACCCCTCATAATACCTGCCAAACCAATACAAAAAAATCAATAATACATCAATCACAGACCAGCTCTCGGTCTGCTCTGCACCATGACATCTAGTCATAGGTCTGCATCCCATAAATCATCTACTAAGTGCTCTCTGGCAATGATGGATAAAGATCTGCAAGAGCAATGAAGAATAACTGATGCATGCATCAAGAAATTTCTTGACACTTTGAAATGGTGAAAGTCTTTAATATTTTACGACACGGAGGACATCACTGTACCATTTTGAATGGTTTACCTAATAATGTTCTTTGGTGGTAGTTTCACCAACCGTCTTCAGTGGCTAGTGGAAACTGAAGGCAGATATTTACTGTGACTTAAAGCTGTTTGTAGAAGTATAAAATCTGTCTTCCAGTAGGGGTGGGAGAGGGGGAGGGGGGAGGGGTAAGAAGAATATAAATATGTAATGTCATTCCTTTATCCAAAAGAATCCCTCAGCCCTTTACAGAAAAATCAATTCACAGTATTGAAATGTTGCCCTCTCTGACAAAATTAAGAATAGTCAGATGAAACAAGAGCAGGAGTATCAGGTATGCAGAATACAATTACCCAAATTGGAGATTTGCTCATGAACCACAGAACTAGTCCTAGTTAGGTAGTAAGAATAGACATGCTCATAACCAGGCAGGGTGCATCTACGATCTACTTGCTAAGCAATAGACTTCAAGGTTTAATTTGTGTAAGGTCAAAATGATGGTGGGGGATAAGACCTTTTTCAAGCCCAGGATGCAGTAAAATTGTGAGTGCTTTAATTTTTTTTTTTTTTTTTTTACATGTGGGTTCTAAATGCCAGTTTAATCGCATGGATAAATAGTGGCTACATTTTATTTGTTTCTAGATGATCTTATTTTAGGCTGGATATTCCGGGGGGAAATCCACTTATTGAAAGGAATTGAAAGCAGTAGAAGAACTATTCCGAGACCACACTGTGACCAGTTCTTTCAGCCTTATTCTTAAACATGTAGTTAGAATGAAGCATCTCTTTTTCTAAACTTCATTGTACATGAGATATGCATTTTAAAACGACACCTCCTCAACAAGCCATGAATTTTACATAGTGTGTCTGTCACTTCCCTCTATTTTCAGCGCACGGCCCTGCTGTGGTGGTCTTAGGGTTGTTGGGACCCTGTGCAAGAGAGTCATTTGGGGTGCCTTAGAGGCTTAATTTTGATGACCTATAAGCAAGTCAGACATTTTCAATTTCAATTTCACTTTACCCTATCCATGAAACTGCAATGAAAGCATCTTAATGCAATATTGATAATACAAATATTCAGTGCGTGACAAGGGCCAGCTCCCAGGCTCAATGGTCACATTGGCCTGCCTCCTGTCCATGGGCAAACCACCTGCCTACTTGCCTGCCACACCTTGCTGTTAAGTAATTAGGATCTTAATTAGGCAGGAGGCTGCCCTTCATGCACCCAGATGTCTGTGGGCAATATATGCATGCTCCTACTACCCCTATATGTGTCCCATGCCTTGCAGATGACACACTATGTGATGATACTTTGGCTCAAGGCCGGGTTAAACTGGGCACACAGTTGGATCTTTGTCATACTGCCCTCTTCAGGGTCACACACATACTGCCCCCCTCTCACTGGGGCCTCTTGCACTCCATCAGCTCTCACCCAGTCTCTTTCACACCATCCTCTTTGGGACCACACTCATATCCCCCTGCTCATGGAGGTCATTGGGCTTATCTCTCCACCCTTTGGTCAGCCCTGGCACAGTCTCTTGGTACCTCCCTGGGCCCTCACCTGAACAGGACTGAGTGATTACTCAACTATGGGCCTATGTTGGCCCTGGCCCCTCACTGGACCACTACGCCCCTCTCTCAGGCCACAGCTCCACCCCTTACACTGGGGCCTGGGGTCTTCCACCCCGACAGGTTCAGGTGCTTCTTTCCTAAGCATGCCTGCCCTTCACTCTGCCCTTTCATCAGGGCCTGGGGTCTGACACTCCTTGGGCTCAGGTGCTCCCTCCTGAGTGTGCCTGGCCCACCTCCAGGGTCCAACACCCTATAGGACTCATGTACTTCCCCTAAGCTTACCTGGCCACTCCAACTCTCTCTGTAACCCACCCAAACATGGGGGCGGAGCTTTAGACACCCCGGCCCACCTTATACTGGGGAGGTTCTTGGTCCTGGCATTTGAGTGGCCCTGTGCTGCCACAGGCAGGACCATCAGGCCTCCTTATCCCTGCAGGGTGAAGTTTTAGGTCATGCTCAGGACCCATGAGGCCTCCTCCTTCCCCATAGCTTCACCCTTACCCCTGAGATGTCCCACAAGCAGAATCTCAACAGGGAGATATTTCTCCCCTGCTGGCTGATCTCAAACTGCTCCTTCCAGCACTGAGAGCTGGGCATTAAGTGGCAGCCCTAATCAGGCACCTGCTCACTCCCTGCTTTAGCCTTTGAAGTGACAGGCACCCAGAGGGTGCTCTGTCACACAGTGTAATTTATATTTATTTTTATGAAGTGTGGGGTCCCAGGCAGTCACGCTTCCCTAAGGCTGCTACTGGGCCCTCCTATGGTTACATTAGTAAGATTTGCTTATCAGATGTGAACAGCAAGCCAAATCCTACTCTGATCATCTCAGTCACCAGACACATGCTGTATATAAATCAATTCAGAATGAGACCCTTTACTTATTATTAATATACAAAAATGCTTTCCCCCAAACAAGTGCAGTGTCATAAATTCACATTAGTGTTCTCAGACTCTGTGATATAATGGTAAAATTATGGGGCACAGCAGCACTTTCCATTAGGCTTGATTCTGTACTCTTTGTGCACCCACAACCAGAGACGATACTCCAAGCCCAAAGGGAAGTAATCCCAACAAGGATCAAAGGGGGCAAGAGGGCACAAAAGCCCCCATGGCTCACCAAAAGCATACAGGAACGTCTCCTAGCTAAAAGGAAGGTGTACACCCAATGGAAGGGAGGGGCCATCACCAAGGAGGACTATACCTCAGTTGCTCAGTGCTGCAGGGGGGCGGTTAGGAAGGCCAAGGCAGAGATGGAACTGGGACTAGCTACCCGGATCAAGGACAACAAGAAGTCCTTTTTTAAATACATAGTGGGTAAAAAGAAGGTACCAGGTAACATGGGGCCTCTGCAAGACACACTAGGAAATCTGGTCATCACACCAGATGACAAAGCTAACCTATTTAATAATTTCTTTCCCTCCATTTTTCTGAGCAGGGACTGGATTAGCCCACCCGCCGGGACCCCCTCATGCCCCAGGAGAGGCGCACTCAGGCCTAGGGTCAGTGAGGATCTATTCAGGGAACTTCTGGAGGGACTGGACGTATTTAAATCAGCTGGTCCTGATGATCTCCACCCCAGAGTGCTGACGGAATTAGCAGAGGTCATTGCAGGACCCCTGGCATGGCTTTACGAGCACTCGTGGTGCTCTGGTGTGGTGCCAGAGGACTGGAAAAGGGCCAATGCGGTTCCCATTTTCAAAAAAGGGAGGAAGGAGGACCCGGGAAACTATAGGCCCGTTAGTCTTACCTCAATCCTGGGTAAGCTTTTTGAGAGAATTATCCTGGTGCATGTCCACAAGGGGCCAGCAGGGGAGGTTATGCTTAGGGGCAACCAACATGGGTTCATTAGAGGCAGGTCCTGTCAGACCAACCTGGTGGCCTTCTATGACCAGGTCACAAAATCCTTAGATGCAGGGGTAGCAGTGAATGTAGTCTTTCTGGACTTCAGGAAGGCCTTTGACACTGTCTCTCACCCTATTCTCATTAAAAAACTAGGGGGCTGTGGCATCAACACCTACACAGTCAAATGGGTCACTAACTGGCTGGAGGGCTGCACCCGAAGAGTGGTGATGGAGGGGTCATTTTCGACCTGGAGGGATGTGGGCAGTGGGGTCCCCCCAGGGCTCGGTCCTCGGACCCGCACTGTTCAACATCTTCATCAGTGACTTGGACGAGGGGGTAAAAAGCACCCTGTTCAAATTTGCTGACGACACTAAGATGCGGGGGGATGTGGGCACGCTAGAAGGTAGGAATAGGCTGCAATCAGACCTAGACGGGTTACAGGGGTGGGCGGATGAGAACAGGATGGGTTTCAACACTGACAAGTGCAAGGTGCTGCACCTGGGGAGGAAGAACCAGCAGCATACCTACAGGCTGGGGAACTCCCTTCTCATCAGTGCAGAGGCAGAAAAGGATCTTGGAATCATTATTGATGCCAAAATGAACATGGGCTGGCAGTGTGGGGATGCAGTCAGGAAGGCCACCCACACCTTGTCATGCATCCACAGATGCATCTCAAGCAGGTCCAAGGAGGTGATCCTCCTCCTTTATGAGGCACTGGTCAGGCCGCAGTTGGAGCATTGTGTCCAGTTCTGGGCGCCTCACTTCAGAAGGGATGTGGACAACTTGGAGCGGGTCCAGAGGAGGGCCACTCGCATGATCAGGGGACAGCAGGGCAGGCCCTATGAGGAGAGGCTAAGGGACCTGAACCTGTTCAGCCTCCACAAGAGAAGGCTGAGGGGGGATCTGGTGGCCTGTTACAAACTAGTCAGAGGGGACCAGCAGGCATTGGGGGAGTCCCTGTTCCCCCGAGCACTACCAGGAGTGACTAGAAATAACCGTCACAAGCTGGCAGAGGGTAGATTCAGACTAGACATCAGGAGGCGCTACTTCACTGTCAGGGCGGCTAGAATCTGAAACCAACTTCCAAGTGAACTGGTGCTGGCTCCAACCTTGGAGGTTTTTAAGAGGAAGCTAGACGAACACCTTGCTGGGGTCGTTTGACCCCAGTACTTTTTCCTGTCATGGCAGGGGGTCGGACTTGATGATCTGCTCAGGTCCCTTCCGACTCTACCAGCTATGAATCTATGAAAACTATGAGTGACATTTTTTCAACAAATAGTATATTTGTCTAAAACTTGAGTTTTAGGGAGCTAAATTTACTCACAAAGTTGATGAATAGTTTTAGCTGAAAACATGATGGGGAAAAATATTTTTTAAATGTCAAAGAAATTCTGGCATTTCCAAATGAAAAGCTTTGCTTTAGAAAGGCCAAAACATTTTCAAATTTCCAAACTGAAACCTTCTAACTTTTCATTTTGAAATGGTATTTCCTTTTTTAAAAATGGCCTAAATCAGTAGAAAAGAGTTAAACAAAAATTTTAAATAGGATCATAGGGAAGCAAGGCTGGAAGGGATCTCACAAAGTCATCTAGTTCAGCCTCCTGCTCAAGGCCCCTCACTCCTGACTCATAAGCCCCAGCTCCCAGTCCCCCAATGTGTAAGGAAGGGAGTGGGTGTATGGGGAAGGCAGGTGGGCCACAGGCAATGTGGTGGGACGGCATGTGCCCCCTGTGATTTCTGCACCCATAGCAAGGTGTGGGGCTACAGCCAGGCCATACCAGGTCCAGAGAAGCCACCACCATGGCTCAACAATTGGACCTCGTGCATGAGGGAACACCACACCACCATGGTGAGGCATGGAAGTGGCAGTGGTGGCAGAGTTGTGCCCCCCACTGCTGCCGGGTAGGCAGAGGGTGCTTCATCTTGGTGGTAATGGCCACCAAGGCAGCTCCTACCTGGAGCTAATCTGGCCCAGCTGCAAGCCCCTCAGTGACACAAACATTTTGGGAGGACACATGCTCCCCCTAACCCCCTGCCACAGGGCCTATGTCCCCCCCATCACGTGGCCTGTGCCACTTCCCCCCCCTACCCAACATGTGGCCTGTGCCCCTTCTACCCACCCTTCCCTATATGGCCTGTGCCCTCCCCCACATAGACTTACCTGGCGGGAGCTGCCCTCCACCGCTGCCTGGCTCCAATCACCCTCCTCCTGCTCCCTGCAGAACTTGGCTAGCCTGAAAAGGGAAACCCATGGTTTCCCACATTTTCCTCCTTTAAAGGGAAAATCTGTGACTTTTCTCCTTTAAAAGAGAAACTCCACGTTTTTTTTTCTTTAATGGAGAAGAACGTGTTTTTCCACAGCAAATGGAAAACCTGGATTTCTGATCATCATTAGAGACCTGGAACATTTTCTTTCAAATGCTGGACTTTTCTAAAACTGTCCGCATCCTTCTTGAAATGTGGGGCCCAAAATTGGACACTGTATTCCAGGTGAGGCCTCACTAGTGTGGAATAAAGTGAAACAATCAATTTGCTGGTGACACTCCTGATAATACAACCCAGGATGCCATTGGCTTTTGTTTTGTTTTGTTGGGGGGGGGGGTTGCAACAAGAGAACACTGTTGATTCAGATTCAGCTTATGGTCTACAGTAACCACTAGGGCCTTCTCTGAAGTACTGCAGCCTAACCAGTCATCCCCCAGTGTACATTTATGCATTCAATTATTTCATTAAAGTTATGGACTTTGCATTTGTTCTTGTTGGATCTTAACTGATC
This sequence comes from Alligator sinensis, assembly GCF_000455745.1. NCBI lineage: Eukaryota > Metazoa > Chordata > Crocodylia > Alligatoridae > Alligator > Alligator sinensis. Next base: position 1,751,137 of record NW_005842017.1, read on the forward strand.
AATTTTGGACCATTTTTCAGGCAAGTAAGGCAAAAAAGAAAACAAAACATTTAATTTAAAATGAAATTACACATTTCAGATTGGTTCAACATGACATCTGGGGTGATTTTTTTGTTTTGCCAAAAGAAGAAACACAATTTTGTTTGGTTTTTACCAGTATAGACCTTCCTCCCCTTGCCCCTGACAGCTGAATGCGGCCAAGCTGAGACTTGTAGTGTACATGGGATGCTGATGGTGACAAAGGCAGGAGATGCACCTTGGTGTATTTGCTCTTCCTGAGCTCACTGCTAATGAAAATAAGATTCCAGCCTTCCCTGGATCTGTGGCATCGCACGTGGTAGTTACCTACTTCCTCTTTAGGGCACATAAACTACCTACAAATCCAGTTTCAGGGACTGAGCCAAGTAACAAAATACTCCTGGCTGTTTACTTGAGTCAGTACATCTTAGCATTCTTCTGGACTCCCAGTAGCTAGCACCTGACAGCATGCACACATTCCTGCCTGGAAACACTTTAGATAGCCATGTCACTGGAGTCCTTTCCCTGAGAATCTTGTCTGAACTGTCAAAGTCAGTGGAGTTGAACCAGAACTAATTTTGTCTCCAATCACAAAAAAGGCTCTGATGGAGTTAGCTCCTCTTTAGTGGTCAATACACAAATATTATTAGACCTAGTTTTATAACACATGCTCTTTGCCTCCTGGAGCAAACAAGTACATTCCCCCCATGGCCTTTAGCTGAAGACTAGATAGTGCTTTCTTTCCAAATGACTGCTTCAAATACAGTTCTCAAGTATGCCTGATTAAAATCTTAATATTAGTTACACAATCCTCAGGCTTCTGTCTCAGTCTCAATGTCAATCAGTTTCAGCTTTTGTGATGTGCCCTAATTTGTCTTTCATGTGCAGATGGAAGCAGCAGGCCTTCCAGTGAGGGATCAAAGATGTTCATTATAAAAAAAAAAGTTATATATGTTTAAAGATCAGTAGAGCTAAGAAGTTAAACTTCAAATCACAGTCTAAATACAGTTAATTTGTGTCCTAACTGTGGTTATATTTTATCTTTACCAATTGCTTTTCTATGAATGTACACTTTAAATTGCTCTTTCAACTACTTTTGCTCCCCATATGTGGAAACAACATAATTACAAACTCCTGGGAAAAAACATACATCTGTGGTTAAGCTGCATAATCTGTGGTGTGGGAATTCTTAGACATCCTATCCGTATACTACAATACAGAGAGATTTAGTGTGCTGGATTTTAAAAAAAATGATTTTGCATTTTATTTTAATGACATTTTTCCTTGCAGGACAATTGTTAGGAAAGGGGGAATGGCACTAATAATACAGGAATTTCATTTACGGTACTTCCAGTGTTTCCTTAAAGGCACTGCCATGCTATCCTTTGACGGGTTCCCAGGGAAGAAAACATCGTGTGTGGTACATAAAATAGGGTGCAGACAGCAGTTCCATTTGTTGCGATTGGCCCCTTGAAAGAACTCTATAGCTGTACCCTGACAGAAGTGCACAGCTGCAGAGCACTTTAAAAAAAGTGCACTTTTAAAACGTGACAAATTAACCCTCATTGCATGAGGGTTCAAATGAAAGCACTCTAAAAGTGGAGTGCCTTCATTAACTTCTGTCTGATCGGGGCTAGAGAGCCCAGCTCCACCCCCAGTGTTGTCTGCACAATGCGAGATGGGAGAAGCGAGTGGAGGGAGCTCGAGTTGGGGTTGGCTCAGCCTGTGCTGGACAGGGGATGAGTGGATTGGAGCTCTCCTGAGGTGGGGGACTCCAATCCACCCTCCTCCAATCCAGCACAGACTCTCTCCTTCCCCTCCTTAGCCCAAGCTCCCTCCTCTCCCTTCTTCCCACTTCCATCATGCCGACAGCACCAGAGCCAGGGGGCTAGGGAAGGGAAGGTGCAGGCACACAGCTCCTCAGATGGATCAGCTCCAAAATGGAGCTTGATCCTCCACTCTCCCGACCCGACAGCTAACATCTGTTGGGTCGGGAGGGTCAGTCTAACCCATGGCACTTTCTGTGAAGTACCATGAGTTAGACTGGGGAGCTGCACATCTGTCAGTGCCCATAATGGATTAGGACACATTAGAGTGTTTTTGAGAAAGAAAGAAAAAAGTCAAGCAGCGTTTTGGTCCCTGGATATGTAATGCAGGGAGAAAGGAAAAATGTACTGAGTCACTGACCTTTTATATAAATAATTCTACCCTTGGCTCTATTCTGCATGCTGTACTTAAGTTAACTTCCAAACTGAAACCAGAGAGCCATTTTACATGGGACAGGGAAAACCTTGGAGAACATGCTATGAGTTGGCCAGGAATTGTTGAACAAAAACCTTATATTGAAAAATTATAACTAATTAAAACTGAAATTATACATGGAAACATTCTGGTTTCAATGATATTTTGTCAGGGCCAGGATGGAATTTCTGTTCAAAACCAAAGAGAACAAGAAATACCCCAAACTTCTCCCACCCAGAACAGCAAATAACTGAGTGGTTAGGCCATTCACCAAGGATGTGGGAGACTCAACTTAAAGTCCATGCACTATTAAAACCTAGCCCAGTTCAGATGGAAGCATAATTTGTATTTTAAGCTTATCTTCACTCCCCTCTAAAACCTATATAAGTTAAAGATCGAAGGGGCTGAACACTGAAAAGCCTGATAGAAGTCTTCTGCCAAGCTTCCTGCAAACAGAGAAGAGGACTGAGGAGCTCTGGAGTCCAAAACACAACAGGTTCTGCATTTGTAAATCCTGTCACCCACATTTTTTCACTCAGAATTCAAAAGCTCACATCCCTGGGGCTGTACTAGTGCATTTCTGTAGGTTCTAAAACTCCTCAAGGACAGGACAGGACATACTTGTGGTTCATTTCTGGAAAAGCCCCATAGACTGTTAATCCCTCTGTCAACTCTTCAGCTGGTACTAAGGTGCTGTGGCCTGTTCCCCTAGCTACAGGAAGAGTCCAGCTGCTGGGCAAGCTTTCCTGCCATGGTAGGTTGACATCTGCATCCATACAGAAAATATCTAGTGCCACTGTTCCGCTTTTTGGCCTAGCTCTAGTCTTAGAGAAAGGTGAGGAGAAGTTCTAGTCCAAGGAACTCAAGGGGGAATACCGCTCCACCTGAACAGTGCTACCAGGGAGGGGAAGAGGGACTGGAAGAGCCTGCAAGGACATTCAGGAATGGTTCTGACCTTGGCTGATGCTCTGGAACCCCTTGGCTCCATAGGCTGAACCTCCAGCTAGGCCCATAATGAGAGGAGCCCCTCAATCGCCCTACAGAAGAAGGCACAGAAGATACTGTGAGTGAATAAAAATACTCAGTATGTAGAACCACATCACTGTCCCATGTACTGGAAATTGGAAAGAGATCTCAGTGTCACCCTGAAAGGTTCCTGTTTCCCAGAGTAACATCTCCAGAAGCAATCTCACATCCCAAACAAAACTAGCTTTGTGCAGCAGTTGCTATTGAGGCAATCTATGTGATGCAGGAGTGGCATGGGTTTTTCAAATGGTTGAAGGCTAGAGGACAAAGTGAAGTTTATTGTGGGAACTTTCTAGTGAGGGGTCCACAGATACAGCTCAGGAGTGGCCAACCTATGGTATAGGTACCATAAGTGGCATGGGCAGCCTCTGTGCATGGCACTCAGCAAACTGGGGTGGGGGCAGGCAGGACAGTGGCAGATAGGGCAGGGAGCAGAAAGCAGAGCATCAGATCAAGCAGGGAACAGAAGGCTGAGCAGCAGACTGGGTAAGAGATTGGAGTGGCACTTGAGGGGGGTGCAAGGTTATTTTGTGGCATGCCTGCCAAAAAGGTCAGGCCCTGCTAGTTCAACAAATGCATTCTGGCTAGTGACAGCTGCTGTCGTTGCACATAAGCTCACAGGAGACTCACAGGTGACATAGCAAAGACACTGGATATTTCTTTAGCAGTCTCCTACTGTCCCTGTTACTGTAGTTCCTGTGTTATGGGGTAACAAGAGTTTCCTAGAGTCCAGAATGTTGAATTCTACATTTTTAAATGAACTCCAAGAGAACATGATGGCCTTTCTGCTTCTTGATGAGAGAAAAAACAAACAGAGGATGATGAAACTGATGTGTCATAGTTTCATTGTTGGTAGGGTCGGAAGGGACCTGAGCAGATCATCAAGTCTGACCCCCCGCCATGGGCAGGAATGAATGCTGGGGTCAAATGACCCTGGCTAGGTGATTATCCAGCCTCCTTTTGAAGACCCCAAGGGTAGGAGCGAGCACCACTTCCCTTGGAAGTTGGCTCCAGATCCTAGCCGCCCTGACTGTGAAGTAGTGCTTCCTGATATCTAGCCTGAATCTACTCTCAGTCAACTTATGGGCATTATTTTTTGTTACTCCCGGTAGTGCTCAGAGGAACAGGGACTCTCCCATTCCCTGCTGGTCCCCCTTAGCCAGTTTATAGATGGCCACCAGGTCCCCTTTCAGCCTTCTCTTGTGGAGGCTGAACAGGTTCATGTCCCATAGCCTCTCCTCGTAGGGCCTGCCCTGCTGCCCCCAATCATGCGAGCGGCCCTCCTCTGGACCCTCTCAATGCTGTCCACATCCCTCCTGAAGTGCGGCACCCAGAACTGGACACAGTACTCCAACTGCGGCCTGACCAGTGTTGCATAGAAGGGGAGGATCACCTCCTTGGACCTGCTCGTGATGCATCTGTGGATGCATAACAAGGTGCAGTTAGCCTTCATGACTACGTCCCCACACTGGTGGCCCATGTTCATCTTGGAATCAATAGTGACTCCAAGATCCTTTTCTACCTCTGTGCTGACGAGAAGGGAGTTCCCCAGCCTGTAGGTATGCTACTTGTTCTCCCTCCCCAGGTGCAGTACCTTGCACTTGTCAGTGTTGAAACCCATCCTGTTCTCATGCGCCCACTCCTGTAACCTGTCCAGATCTAGTTGCAGCCTGTCCCTCTCCTCCAGCATGCCCACTTCTCCCCACATCTTAGTGTCATCCGCAAATTTGAACAAGGTGCTTTTCACCCCCTCATCCAAGTCACTGATGAAGATGTTGAACAATGCGAGTCCGAGGACCGAGCCCTGGGGAACCCCACTGCCCACATCCCTCCAGGTCAAAAATGACCTGTCCACCACCACTCTCTGGGTGCAGCCCTCCAGCCAATTTGCAACCCATCTGACTGTGTAGGCACTGACGCCATAGTCACCTAATTCTTGAATGAGAATGGGGTGAGAGACAGTGTCGAAGGCCTTCCTGAAATCCAGAAAGACTACATCCACTGTGACACCTACGTTCAAGGATTTTGTGACCTGGTCGTAGAAGGCCACCAGGTTGGTCTGACAGACCTGCCTCTAATGAACCCATGTTGGTTGCCCCTAAGCATAATCTCCCCCACTGGTCCTTCGCAGATGTGCTCCTGGATAACTGTCACTATACAGCACAGTGTCACTATACAGCACAATGTGTCACTATACAGCACAGTGCACCGCTGACCACCCAGACTGCACAGTTTGGCACATCACATTATTATACAGACCATATCGCAGCTTTGGAAGAAAGGATTTGTTTAAAACATGGGGAGAGAGAGACATCTAGTGACCAGCAGAATGGCATGTGTATTTACAGTTTGAGCGGAGGAGGAACAAGAGTGGGTGCAGAATCTACGGATGACTGCAGGTAGAAGTCTCTGACACTGCTTCAGGAGTCAATATACAATAATTATCAAAGTGATTATGTGCTCCTTGGTCAGTGACTGACAGGGCTGCATCTAGGGGCACCTCCTTCTTTGAACCCCACTGCCTGGGGATGGGCAGCAGTTACTAATGCGTCAGGCATTGGTGTTTCACAGCAAGGTCACAATTTGGGTGCCTTGTGATCTCCTTCTGCAGGGTGACATAGGTTGTACACCCTTGCTGATCAGCCAGCTCTACAGTCCAGGGTGGAGCGATCAAAGCACAGCTAATGGCCTCGGGCCCTTCCCTATCTACATTTACTGTACATTAGATTTATAAAAGGTCTAGGTCCAGAAACACCAAGACTTGCAATGCCTAACTCAGGCGTGCTGCTGAAGCACTTATTTCTGAGCTGGGAAAGGTGTTTCATTCTACTTGAGATTCACAGCCCTACATCTTTTGCTGGAGTCAAATGCCTACACCAGCTCTTTCTTACAATTCTTCTGCCAACACTTCAGCTGATACTAAGCAGCTATAACCTGTCTCTGCAAGCTGGTGAGCTACAGGAAACGTCTAGCTGCTGGGCAAGCTTTACTGCCATGGTAGGTTGGCATCTGCATCCATACAGAAATAACTAATGCCACTGCTCCCCTTTTTGGCCTTGCTCTGGTCTGGGAGAAAGGTAAGGAGAAGTTCTAGTCCAAGGAACTCATGGGAATACAGCTCCATCTGAACAGTGCTACCAGGGAAGGGAAGGGAGACTGGAAGAGCCTGCACAGACATTCAGGAATGGTTCTGACCTTTGGATGATTCTCTGGACCTCACCTGGCCCATTCCCCTCCCCTCCCCACCCTTCTCCCAGCTCCATGGGCTGAACCTTCAGCTAGTCCCAGGAGCTGGACCTAACACAAAAGCTGGAAAAAGAGGTGGGGTGATGCAACTACTGCTTATAGCCAAAAGCCCACTTCATTCAGGCTGTGGAAAATTCAGGTTCAGTTCCACCTGCATGAGGTTTATTTCTGGAAAAGCCTCATAGACTGCTAATTCTTCTGACCCACTCTTCTTCTGAGACACTTTTTAGGGGTACGTTGGTTTCAGGTGTTGCCCTAATAAGCACTTAGCAGAAACCCTTCCATTTACGTCCATGTGTTCAACTAGCATGATTGGGTCTGAACAAAGTCCTGCCACTCATTCAGTTTCTTTGGTCTCGTATTCCTCAAAGAGTTCATCAACAGCTCTTGGCCTGTATCAGCCTCACCAAGGATGCTGAAGTGGGTGGGGTCCTATTCAAATGCTACCCATGCTGAGCAATGCTTATCTTCTAAGATCAGATGCACTCAGCCTAACATAACCACAACTACTATAAATACTGAAATACTAGTCTCTTGCCAAGCAGAATAGCTTTGGCAAGAGAGATTGAGAAAACCCATCTTAAGAGTAAGCTATAGCCTGGCGGTTACATCTAGACACCTAGACAGTACACCTGGCTCAACCCTAACTAGTAGTTAGGGTCATGCCCAGAAGCCGACATTTAGGTCTTTAGGGCAGCTTTAGAGATGAAAATGTACACACTTAGGGACTTCAGATGGCAGCTGAATAGAAATTGGGGGGGGTCTGAATTTTGGATGTAGGCACCTGAATCCTTTTGGCTAGGAACAGACATTACACAAAACCGGGTTGAAGTGATCAGAAACTGGTTTAAACCTGTGACAGAACAGATGTTCAGTACACATAAACCGGTTTGAAAATGGCTAAAACTGGTTTGAGATAAACCTGGTTGAACGTAGTATCATACTTAACTGATTTGGGTCAAACCAGTTTATGCAATGTCTGTCCTAGACCTTTGTGTTTTTAACCTGAGTCTACTGCTTCAGGTATTTGCTATTGGAAATTCACTCTCCACACTGGAAGAGTAAAGTCAAATTACAAAGAGCTTTGAAGACAGGCCCACAACCAACTCCAACACAAACATTTAAGCAGAAGTGTATCAGCGTTCTTGTGTAAATGCATATAGAAGTAAGTACATAGTGCCTATGCATGAGAGTGCCATGTTCAGCCAGCTTGGATAGCTTTATTTCTGGCATTTCCTAAAAGTTGAGTGTCTGGCCATGGGCCTATAGAATGGATTCTCATTTCTGCATTATAACAATGTTACATATGAAAACTACTTTTGTCTGTAATCTTGTTACGATGCATGATTGGAGACAGAATCGTTACACACATGGCCATACTGTGAGTATGAAAAACAACCCCACTGGTGGAACAGGATCACCTCTGACCTGACATGCTTTGTGCCGTCGCTGTGCTAGCCAGTCAACCTATTAAGATCCCAAGGTCAGCCAGCCACTTAGCCTGGTGTGTCCTAACCTGTGGCTCATATGCATACAGGAGCCCCTCTAATATTGCTCAAGGCCATAGGAAATCAAATCAAAAAACTGAAACTGAGGTTTAGAGGAATAGTAAAGTATGGCATTGTCAGGACCACATTACTTGCTAAGTGTTGGCCATCATGAACCAGCGAAGGTTTGGGACAACTTATTTAGCCCATAGGTGTGATATCCAAGATGCGAGTGTGACTTCATCAAAGGATAACCCCAATCTTGTCTTCCATTCATAGAAAACTCAATCAATACTTAATGTATTCCATGTTTATGTACTTGAGGCACATATACTTGTCTGTGTGGTTTAGTTTTCTTTACTGCATGGACCAGTGTGCACCACTGGGAAGCTACTTACACATCTGGACCTTGAGTTTCAGCTCTTCTGTCAGAAGGAGTGAAGAGCACCATTTCCCTGATAGTGGTGGGATGATGCGGGGACACAGATGCAATCTTCCAAAATTGAGTTTGATCCTCCTCCTCACGCAAACATCTCTCTGGTGAAATCCAGCTCTACACTTGGCTGGTCTATTTCAACTTTTAGCAAAATGTCTGATAATGAGTGTGTAGAGCAGAGGAGTCATCTGCAAGAGTAAATCCATCCTGATTTCTCTATCCCTACTGCCTGAAACTTTCCTAGATGCCCAGATATCAATATCCAGAGGATGGAGGGAAGGGAAGAGTATGGAGCCCAACATCAAAGGGATACGGAAGGAAGAGGCTGGAAAGAAGAGAGATGGGAATGATGTAGAGAAAAAGGATGGAAAATAAGAAAACAAAAGAGAGGAACCAATGAGCAGAAAAGAGGCCTCCCAAAGTGGGTGAGATGGAAGGAGATACTGAGATAACACACACAGAAAAGGAATTAAGATACCAACAGCTGTAAGGTTAGTTTGATACAATAATGTATTTTTCTATTCCCTGCTCCTCTTTATATTCCAATTCAGCCAAAGCATATTCATGAATATTCAGTCAGGCTCTCAACAAGACCTTCTGGCCCAAACATCTTGATATCCATCCAGTTTGTCACTCCTACTAGACTGAGCAGAGAACTTTGATGTTTGATTTCCTTGTGAAGGAGTGATTCTTCCTGCTTCCTCCTCCTCCTATGTTTTCAAGCTCATTACCTCATTGAAACAGATCAAAGGAATAGCTGATGGGTGGAAAAGTTAATTAAGTTATCATTAATGGATATTTGGCACTGAGGATGATAGAAATTAACCTTCCAAACACCCATTCTGATAAGTATGTTTGTACATTATAAAGGCAAAGTGTGAATTTGATGAAAACCAGGAGTGGAATTCTGCTAATAAGTCAATTTAAATATACATATTTGTCTTCCCAGGCATCTCAAAACAAATATTATTTCATTGCCTGTCCCTTCAATACACTTGTATCCTATCTACAGCAGAAATATTCAGATTCTGTCCCTTCCTACCTCCTTGACTTCAACAGAAATATTACATTAAATTTAGTACTGAAAGGCCACAATCTGCCACCCTCTCTCACATGGCTGGGACAGTACTTTTACTTGTGCAGTAAGGCTGTGTATAGACAAAACGAGAGGTGTGTGTGCACAACGCTTTAAAGTGGGCTAAATGCTTTTGCACTGCTTTAATGGTGTCGGTGTTTGCATGCCTCGGCAGAGTATTTCACATTAATACCAGCCACTGTAGGAAATTCGGCGGCGTAATGTGCCTTAAATGACTTGATGCACACCGAAGGGAAACACTGGGCAGCTCCACAGCTCTGGAGGAAGCCCTGCAGGCAGCCTGGTAGCAGCCCAGGAAAGCAGGGTCTGCCCAAGAAAAGAAGAAAGCCTGATCTTCCCCCTCCCCCAGAGCCTGCCTGCCACCTGGGGGCAGCCCGCTGCTGCTGCAGAGGGAAGCACCAGCCCCATCCCCACCCCCACCGTTCAGGGACCGCTCCGCCCACTGGCAGCTCGCCCTCCCTTCCCTGCCAGACAGGCAGGTAAGTCAGTAGTTTGTGTACACAACACGAGTGTTTAATCAGTCCTAAATTGAAGCGGTCTTTTTTAAAACCCACCACTTCAATATAGGGCCTCTGTTTCATTTACACATGGCCTAAGGTACTACTCCATATAAGGGTTGGAGATTCAGGCAATGACAGCCTGAAGCAGCTACACTGAAATCAAATTTGATCAAAGGGAATCAAGCTCCCTTGACTTCACAGAAACCTCAGAAAATAAAGAATAGATAGTACTGAATAGATGATACAAATCAGTCCTTTGAAAGCTTCCATTTCATAATGCTTCATGTTTTCCTCAACTCTGAGGAGCCCAGGTTGTTTTCTGTACCTAGCCTTACATTGGATCAAACAGTCAAACTTCTATAAGGGTTCTACATCTGTCTTCATTTTTTCTATTCAACTACTAATTCTGGACTTCATCTGAATCAACACCATTAGCACTGGCAAAAAGTGCAGTATTTCTGTAACAAGCACAAGTAGTGAAGAGATAAGGCCCTCAACCAAATTTCATTTGTGACCCAAGGCACCTTTTGAACTACAAACTTAACTCATCCAAAGCTTGAAAGCTTTGGCTAAGCTACTTAACCCCAGGCTTGAACCAACAAGGGTAATTTCCCTTTTGGAATTCAACTGGTGCAAGGAATAGGTGTTTGAAACTCAGCTCAACATGGGACTGCAATTCATCAGAATGACTAGGAGTTGGATTTGCAGTTTTCATCTTTGGCAAATGCAATGAGAAAGCTGTCAAAAATATTTTATGTAGAGCCAAGAATATCCGACCACCTCTGACCAAGGATAAAATAAGATTAAACATTCTTCTATCCAATATCACCAAGTGAGGAGGAATTCTGCAGCAGGCTTAATTCCAGAGACACTGGGGAAAATTACCCTTTCTAATGGACTGCATATTTGAAATTAGAATAATTAAAAGTGACTAGTGTGAATACACAAAAAGCTGAATTGTAGCTACAACAGAAGCATTTAAATATAGTGTCTCACTAGTGAAAGTCACTTTCCTGTGGGGAAAACCATCTATTTTTCCAAACCCATTTCTTGTTATATACAATTTTTGCATTGCAAAAAGCAATATAGGAAAATATATGCAATGATACATAGACTGCATGGCCTTATTTTGTTTACTACCCAAAAAGAAAAGCTAGAGGCATATTTTCTCTTTTCCATCAGTTTCAAGATACAGACTTCTCTTTTGTTGAAGTGTTTTAAACAGATGATATTTCAGTTTTCACCTTTTCCTGTCCCTTCTATGAATCAACAAACCAAAGAAGAAACCCTTCCCAGATAAGCAAATTTTGCTCATCCAACTTCACAACCCAAAGGATCAGAAAGATGCAATCAACCATATTTTAGAACCAACTCAAACAACTGATTCCTTGTCTGTGATATCTGAGAATGTTCCCTTAAACTTTGCAGCTGACTTTGGTGTCTTATTTCATAGACATCATCAGGGCTGGAAGGGACCTCGGAAGATCATCGAGTCCAGCCCCCTGCCCAAAGGGCAGGAAGTCAGCTGGGGTCATAGGATCCCAGCAAGATAAGCATCCAGTTTCATCTTGAAGGTGTTCAATGAAGGCACTTGAACCACCTCCGGTGGCAGGCTGTTCCAGACCTTGGGGGCTCGGACAGTAAAGAAGTTCTTCCTTATGTCCAGCCTGAAACAATCTTGAAGTAGTTTGTGACCATTCGACCTCGTCATCCCTTGGGGCACTCTGGTGAACAAACGTTCCCCCAGATGCTGGTGGTCACCCCTGATAAACTTGTAGGTGGCCATCAGATCACCCCTGAGCCTGTGCTTTTTCAGGCTAAAGAGCCCCAGGGCTCTCAGCCTGTCGTCAAAGGGTCTGCTTCCCTGACCTCTGATCATGCGCGTGGCTCTTCTCTGGACTCTCTCAAGCTTCTCCACATCCTTTTTGAATTGTGGAGCCCAAAACTGGACACAGTACTCCAGCTGCGGCCTCACTAAGGCCGAGTACAGTGGGAGAATGACGTCCTGGGATTTGCTTGAGAAGCATCTATGGATGCAAGCCAGTGTTTTGGTCGCTTTACTAGCCGCCGCATCGCATTGCAGGCTCATGTTCATCTTGTGGTCAATGATGACCCCCAAGTCTCTTTCTTGCATAGTGCTAGCCAACATAGCACTGCCGAGCCTATAAGGATGCTGCGGGTTTTTTTTCCCAAGGTGGAGAACCTTGCATTTATCGGCGTTGAACATCATCAGATTCTCGTCCGCCCACTTGCTGAGCCTGTCCAGGTCAGCCTGGATAACCTGCCTGTCTTCTGGTGTGGATGCATCTTCTTATAAATCATTAAGATGTTCACTAAAGAAACATTCTACCATATTTACTCACATACCACACACATCCTTCCCCCTAAATCCAGCCCTCCAAAATTAGGGTGTGCATCTTAAGCAGAGAAGTTGATTTCCTTTGCTGGAATGCAAGCCAGGTGGAATAAAGTAAGCAGATACTGTGACTTATGCTGGCCAAGATGGGTATCACTTCTTCCTAGGACTGCAAACAGCAGGAGCAGAGTCCAGTGTTAACCATCCCACTAGTGAGGCAGCAAGTTTTGTTGAAGAGCCAGTGAGCTGGACGATGGTGAGCAAGCTGTTGATCACATCTTGATCAGGCTTGGGGTGTAGAATCAACACCTCCTTATTTACAGGAACTTACATAAAGAACTATTTACAATTTAAAAAAAGAATCAGTCCTACTACTGCGCTTGCAAGGGTCTAGGGCCTAGGCTTGTTGCTGTCCTATCATACTAGAAAGTTCCTGCTGCCTCACCCAGACTCTCTCCTCAGATGCCACATTTTCTGGACACCCCGTCTTTCAGGTGGTCTTATTCTTTATCTTGTAGTCTCCCGTGACTTCAAAAGTTTTTTCTTTCTACATTCCACCTTCCAAGAACAAGACACATGCTTCTTTTCTTTTGGGGATAGGGGCAGTATTTGGGCACAAATTAAATATACCCACATAAGAAATCCAATCCGTTTGTGATGCTAACAGTCCTAAAGATAGCGCCAGAAAAGGCGCACTGCCTCCCAGAGATGAAGGACATTCTTGGCTAGAAGGGATTTGTGACATCGTTCAGCCCTGTGACTCTTGCTGATATTGTGTCTATTTAGATCCCTCTGGATTGCCAGCAGTGAAGACTTCTAAACTTGAGTTCAGTGGACAGAGATGTTGCTGACCTGCAGTTAGGCATCTCTGAAGGCATCGTCTTATAGGAGGTCAGAGTTGCTCCACTCAGTTCTGCCAGGCTCTGTAAGCAAGGCTGTAGTAGTGGCATACAGAGCACATCAGAAATCCCATTCTCCTTCGGCTGTTGCCATGATCCCCAAGGCACCTGCACAAATCACCTGGCAAATATTCCAGTCACCTCCTGTAGCACTGTGGGAGATGGAGATTCCAGAAAGAAATGTCATCTCAGGCTAGGGAACATGAGCTTAAAGCTATGTCTCAGAAACAGGGATGGGAAACTAGAGCAAAAAGAACATCTCTATACAAGGGAGTCCCCCAGAGAGGAAAGGGATCTTGCTGGCCCTGACTGCAGAGAAACAAAATTATAGTTCAGCAATTTTCCTGTCCCTCATGGTCCCATCTGTGCATGTCTATGTCCCCAGGGAGCTCCAAGGAGCAAACATCCCCAAAGGAATATGAGGGGGAAACAGCACTGAGCAGCAGCAGGGACAGTGACTGAGTGCGGGTGTCTATCTGCACACACAGGATCAGAGCTGTCTGCAGTGTGAGGACTTCACTGTCTGTGGGGCTGTCCTTGGAAGGAGATATTTTTTCCTAGGCACCTTTGAGGCAGAGCAGCTGTGAAAAGGGAAGACTACAAAAGTACTGGGGGTACAGCAGAAGCATACCAGGGCAGCTCCATGCTCTGGGCAGCGGCAATTCATGGAGCAGTGCTGGCTGCCTTGCTATTTTTGTGCCATCCCCAAAGATGGCATCCAGGGCTGTTGCCTGGGTTGCCCCTCCTCAGTTACACTATCAGGGACAGCAACCCTCCTGCACAGTACCCTGGTTCAGTCCTGCTCCATTCTGGGAATGGCTACTCAGGAACAGCTTCCTTGGGCAGGTTCTGTTGAACCTGAGGCAGTGCAGAACAGCCAGAAGTAGGGGAAAAGGAGGATCAAGAGACCAGCCAAAATGCCTTTTCCTGATAATTTTGTCAGTCTCTGTTCTGCTAAAATCACTGCAATGCGTTTCTGGCCTGGTCTGGGGCAGGCCAACAGGGCTATTTGGTTTAACTAATTGTCTGCGCACCAAAATGGTGATGTCAGCCCCAGGGCAGCAGTGGGGGCAGCAGCCTGTGAGTCTGGGCTGTGGGTTGATTGTCTGACAAACAGTCTCTATAGGGAGGTCTGCTCTGACTCCTTGGTGAGCTGGGAGAGTGCCACCAAGAAGCTAGACCCACCTACTCATGCCTGCTCAGCATATGGAGGCATAAGTGACAAGTTGTGCGCCCTGGGCAAAACCCTACTTTAGAGTGGGGGTCAGTCTTACCTAGCCCAGGGACCCAAAGACCCTGGCTGCTGATGAAGCAGCTGCTACAGCAGTGTGTTGTCTCTGCACTGGCTGCTGTCGCTATCATGGCAAAGAGTCCCAGACCCCACCATTCTGGAGCCACCTGTCCACAGCATGAGTTGGTGGCCTACTTGCCCTCCCATACTCACACCATTGTCAGCACGTCAAAGCCCAGAAACAAGAGAGTACAGCCAGTTTACCAAGGCAAATGAGAGAGTATAGCCAGTTTAGCATGGCCCAAAGGGCATTTTAGGAAGCACACCTGAGACAGAAAGCCTCTGGCCAGGCACTCAGAATTAAACCACTACGCTACCTAATTTTCAGGCTTTCGCCCATGCTGAGTGGGAGCAAGTGGGCAGGATGTACTTCTCTATTCTCAGCCCTGCCACAGGTCCATTAGCTAACCATGGGCAAGTCCCGTCCCCCTTTCTGTGCCTCAATTTTCCTAGTCTGTAAAATAGAGATCTTGAAGCTGACCGCCTTTGGAAACCACTTTGAGAAGCACTGTTGAAAGCGCTACGATTTCCCTATTTACAAGCAGAAACCCCCTTCATCTTTTATTTCTGAAGAGAGCACTTCCTCTCCATTCTCCCTGCAGTGAATCTGAATCTGTCCCATGGTGTTCACATTCCTTCACCCTTACTAATGCATTCAGACCCTGGTGATATAGCTTTTTTTCCACAGATCTTCATCCCTCTGCAAACTT
The DNA here is from genome assembly GCF_000455745.1 of Alligator sinensis. Lineage (NCBI taxonomy): Eukaryota > Metazoa > Chordata > Crocodylia > Alligatoridae > Alligator > Alligator sinensis. Next base: position 1,766,443 of record NW_005842017.1, read on the forward strand.
GAAGCTCCAGGCACACAGTGAAATCCACTTTACTGCAGGTCAACACAGGATATTTATCCTACTTGATCCCTCCAAACAGTGCACAGAGGGAATTCTACCCATAAATCTTTGGGATTAAATATGCCCCTGAATGGACCTGTTGCAAAACAGTGAATTCCACCATCACAACATTGGTTGCAGTTGAGCTTCTGTGCTGCTCTCAAAGAAGCAGAAATTATATTATAAAGATAAGCTGATGGCAACTTGTTCTACTGCAATTGTTAAGCACAAAGAAGTATGACACTTAGGAGTATTATGAATTATTATTATTAATGGCAGTTCCTAAAGGCTAATCAAGATTGGGGCCCCATTGTTCTACACCCTGAACACACAGAGAACCAGACAGTCCCACCTATGAAGAGTTTACAATCTTAAACTGGGTATGACAGGTTCAGGGTAGATTTCCACTACCATCTCATTTCTTCAGTAAATGAACCTGAGTCAAAATGGGATTGTTCTTGTTTTCTGATTAGATGCTACAATTCATTCATGAAAGTGTGCAAACATACTCAGAAAGATAACATGAAGGGTTTATGAACACAGCTGAACTTCAATCCACTTTCAGTTCTGAAGCAAATATTGTCTCCTGGATCCCCAGTTCTCGCTGACCAACTTACAGCAATGGCAACACCTGCTTTGTTAACTCTGTGCAGATCTACAGGTTGCAGATTTATTTTTTGAATCCCTCCTTTGCATTCTTCAGCTCAAGATTAGATTAATTCAGAAAGTTCTACCTACAATTCCACCTGAAACCTAATCCGTGCAAAATAAGGCAACTAGTTTATTAAGCCATCTCATTGTCCTGATAGGGCACAGGATACCAGAATACTTTCTCCTCAAGTAACTGGCTTAAATAGCAAAAATGTGGTCATCTCCAGGATATGTTTTATAAATCTGAAGTGAATATGGTGCTTTGGATGGAATAGCATGGAGGATGTTTTGTTGTTATACTTATTGGCTGATATACTGACTTGTATTATTTTAAAACACTAGTGGGTGGTATTTCTAGGTGGATCATGTGCTTATCTTTTGTGGCACCCCGAGCTCCTCTACAGAAATTCCTTGTACTTTAAATCGGGAGTATATTAATGCCATACAGGAGTGAAAGATGCAAAGTCAGGAATGGCATAGGGCATGGTTGACCCTGGTATGAAGTTGAAGTGTGGCTTTGTGCTCATAAATGAATGGGAAAACCACCTGGTGTATTTTTAAATGAGGGGAGGCCATTTTTACACGAGGAGATGTTCCTGATAATTCAGGTGCATGAGCTCAACAATTCTTTTGCCCAGACATCCTCACAGATGTAACCAATGCCAGTTTCTCTATTGGAAATGAGGCTATTTACCAAGTATATGACTGGCACTAGTTGGAGCATGCTGTCACCCCACAATCCTTATGTAATGAGACACTTTCTAGTGCATTTCACTGAAGGATCATGTGAACAAAGCTGGGGAAATCTAAACTGCTGTGGATACCAGACCACTCATAGCAAATGAAGGATGGGACTAAGCATTTTAAGGAGTTTGAAGCTTGTTTAAATATTATGGCTTGAAGTTCCTCAGTGAACTCAAAACACTTGACGTTCAAGATACTTTACTAAGACTGGTGTCCCTCCCCTTCTCCCCCCCCCCCCCCCCTTTTTTTTTTTTTTTTTTTTTTTTTGCACGTTTGCAAGAAACACCTACAATCATGGTTCTTGGAGCCCTACAGCCCAAGCTGTGGGGTGACACTAATGTGACTAGAATGGGAATAATGGGAGGATGGCCTAAGCACCATCTTCAGCCATGTCTACTCATAGAAAGGGGTTGAGCTGGGAGTAATACATACTAAATACTTTTAACAAAAGACCACAGCTCCTGATTGTCCTCTCCAACTATCAGGCATTCAGTTACATTTTATCTTCACAAAGAATGCCTTTGAGATGGCATTCTCACACACACACACACACACACACACACACACACACACACACTATTGCAGCTGGGGCTTAAAAAGCCCACATGTACCCCATGGTAGTGGTTCTCAACCTTTTTAGACTCAAGGAACCCCTCCAAAACATTTGGGAATTGAGTAGCACCTGATTTCAAATGCCAATTTATATATTACGGTGCTTACCTCCTCACACAGAGGCTGGGCAGTAGGGGGTCAGGGGTCTTCCAACCAGGGGCAAACCACCGCCTGGTTTATCAGTTTAGTTTATCTGCTTATCTCATCACACTTCCCTTATCTCCTCATGCCTCACCCCAGGGTGCCCTGGCACCAGAGTCACTGCTCCTTGGCCTGTTAGAGATAGCTGAGAAATATGACATGTTCATTTGTTCCCTTTGAATTTCATCAAATTGCAGTGCATGGCAGATGCAAAGCTACAAAACAAGCATGTGCAGAAATGTTGACATTAGGACAAATTCCAACCACAGAATCTGAACTCAGATAGATAAGGAGCCTTATAAACAGGATGGCCAAAGAGTAGATGGCAAAGCTGTCATGGAAAAAGAGAGGTCGTCTAGAAATCCTGAATTTATGGGTGTGTGTTTGTGGAGCTTTGGGGTGAGAGACAGAGACAGAGACAGAGAGAGAGAGAGAGTGAGAAGGACTGAGATCTTGAAACTCAGGAGGAAGAATAGTATAATTCCCATATGTTTCAATGCAAAAATACATTGCATTGCACAAATATTTTAGCTAGGTTGGCTCTGCCATTTATCATGATTTTTATTTCTGTATATATGATATAGTAAAATACATACTATACACTCTGTACACTATAAAATATTTATGGAAAATATATAATTTTCCCTTATGAAAAGTAGGGGAGAGATACAAAGACAAGACCCTGGAAGCAGAAAACAAGGCTGGGTCTGAAGAACAATAGGTAAGGATGCAGGATCCATGGCAGATTCATCCAGACAAGAGGGCCAGATATGAATATTTTTTTCATACTACAAGATATACATTAATCTTAGGCAAAATGGAATTATTTTGCAGCACAAAAGCTTTCCCTTTATTTAAAAAAAAAAAAATCAGCACAAAAACTTTCCCTTTATTTAAAAAAAAAAAAAGGTTCAGAGTATTCACAATCTCTAAAGAAATGCATAAATCAAAGGGAACCTTATGGAGAAAAAAAATTAGAAGGTTTTGTGAATGACCCCAGATTTCCATAGTCAAACTAGAAAAATGGCAGGGGACACAAGCCAAGGATTGCATTAGAAGCTCATCCCAGGAATCCAGTAGGAAGAACAGAGAGTCAGAAATCAGAGCTCATTGGTAGCAGAGCTGCACACAGACATTTATTGAATACAAACAATGACAAACACAGCAGGCTCACAGAGATTTGAGCTTCCTGAGCTAAGTCCAAAAGTTCTCGATGGGTTTTGTTTTCAGAATACTATTAGAGGCCCCTGTGGCTTTGAATTACATATCGCTAAATCCTCCCTGGGCCCAATTACTTCTTAGTTAAAAAATTAGACTTTCCCACCCTTCTATTAGGCATAAATATGGCTTGTCTGGACCCTGCCATGTTGGAAAAAGCATATCCTGTGAGGGAACCAATGGGGACTGTGAGATTGGTTCATTGGCTCCTACACATTCTGCTTCCAAAAAAACATGGGGAAAACCATGCCATATTCTCAGGACATGGATTAAAGGTTTAAAAGGTGAGCCAGGACAAGCAAAATGAAAATATGGGAGCATCAATGGAATAACTGTGAGAAAATAAGTATATCAAAGCAAACACAGCTCTAGATGGCATCAAAGATCATACACTACAATAAGTGCTGTTAGAATGCCAAATCAAATTTAAAATAGCTAAGCTAAACTGACACTAGAGACCAACCTTCTTCTGAAGTCTCACCAATGGAACCTCCCCCAAAAGGTTATTAAAATAATTAGCACTGTACAGGCCTGGACCATAAATAAAGAGTTCAGGACCAACATTAGGATCACGGTATGGAACTGATAAAGAAACATTTACGCGTGTGTGTGAACATGGGGGTGTGTGTGTGTGTGTGTGTGTGTGTGTGTGTGTGTGTGTGTGTGTGTATATGTTAGTAAAGAAAAAGTTTCTCTGGAAATTAGGGGAAGACAGTAACTATACAGATATACAAGCTGGGTGGAGTGTCATTGGCTTGAGAGGGGCAGGGGATGCAGAATGACTGATGATAGGTAGAAATTAGAGTGCGCCCATTGTCAGGTGATGCAGAATGAAGGATGATAGGTAGAAATTAGAGTGCGCCCATTCCAGTGACCTCAGACGTCAGCCTAGAATAGACAAAGGTAAAGAGAAAGGGGAAAGGGAAGAGATAAAAACAAATACTTAATCACAGGATTAGAAAAGAAAAAGATTTTGTGGTATACTCACAACTGTCCTCTTTTCTGCTATATCCCACTCATTCTTCCCTTTTCTCCAGTGTAATCTGCCATGCTGAAATATTCATTATATTAATCCACTTTGTGGAGACTCCTGCCAGCAACACCACAGTTAGGGCTGCATTTTAAAATGGGTTTAAAATCCTGCCTCTCTCTAAAAGTAGGTGGCCAATTAGTGTGAAATGTCAGTGTTCAGTTCTGATGTCCTTTGAAGTTCTAGATTGTTTCATAAACTTTTAGAGAAATATCTGAATTCAGCTCTGGATTAGGTTTTTTGGCAGCTCTGCTTTCCATTGGTGATGTACAAATCCTAAAAACACTGTCTCTGTTTATCCCAAGTTTGGTAGAAAGGTGGCCCGAGAAGATCTAGTGCTATACGGCTAACGCATGCTCAAGGCCCCATACATAAGGTTTGTGTGTGCAGTGCCATAATTCTCATAATTCTCAGCTTTTTAACATCCAATTTTGGGTGATTTTCAACTTATGTACATTATATTTTGAGATCTATTACACTGGGCACACAAGTCAGATGCAAGGTCTTGAGCATGAGCAAGCCTGACTGGCTGAGGAAGGGCTCTCTGCACATGGAAACCTGACTGATGTTGTTGGGTGCATGAAAAAGCCTTGCCTGCCAGGAGTTACACTTGTCTGCCAGATACTCCCCTACAGCATGTTAGGGCTCATGTACAGATGCTGAGAAAGAAAATGTTCCCTGTCAGTAGCACTTTTACCAGTACCATACCTAGACTCCTGGCGGCCCTGGGGAAACGTTTAGTAACAACACCCACTTCCCTAGAGGTAATGATTTTTTTGTTGCAAAAGTCTTTATCATATCTGTGGTATCGATGTCTTTAAATAGTTTGTTATCAATTGGTAACATTGCCCATTCCATATATATGTAATATTAAAACTTTTTTTGCAATTGAAATTTTTTTTTCATTTTTAGGCTCCCTTTCTGTCTAGATCCCTGGGCAGCCACCCGGCTCACTCATGCCTGTGTCCAGGTCTGACTTTTACTGCCTCACAGGACTATTCCCTACTACCACGTAAGCATTAAAATAATTAGTTTCCAAATATCTCTGCCATGAGACAGCAGAGGTTGCTACACAGACAATATAATTAATAAGAACCCACAAAAGCAAGGAAATGAAAAGCTAAGACATCTAACAGTATATGTCCTAGTTCTCTCACAGGGTATACCTTACCATGACCACAACTCCACAACTGAACTATACCACAGACAACATCAGAACCTTAACTTTGCTCCCTTTTTTGTCCTACACACGGTTATTTACCAGATTATTCCCACCCGCCCCAACCCTGGTAGCTGTGGACATCCATTGTCATGGCTGCTTGTGTTCTGATATTGTAGACGTTAGAGGCCAGCATTCCAGGGGCAGCATATACAGTCATTCCAGGGCCATACTGTTATGTACTATAAAACGGCTTAGCTTTTTATGTCTTTGCTTCTGTGACTGTGTTAGGTATAAGTAGGGTGACCATGAGGAAATCCGGGACATCTGGAATACTACCTCCTCCCCAAGTCAGTGATGCTGCTGCAGACAGTGGCAGAAGCCGGTGCACAGGGGCGCGGGAGCAGTCCAATGGGGAGGTGGAGCTGCCTGGTGCATCGTGCTACTACACCTCCCTGCCAGACCGTGCCCCTGAAATTCCAGGACTCTCATTTTAATTTTTACCAACCAGCTGGGACCAGCCTTCAAAATCCAGGGCTGTTCCTGCCAGACCAGGACATGTGGTCACCTTAGGTATAAATAGGTATGTAGCAAACCTATCTGCAAAATGTTTATAAATACTAAATTCCCCTTTGCATCTTGATATTGCCTTAGATTTTTAAAGCTGGGAGAGTCTGATAAGACACATTTTTTTATGTCACAAAACCCATCTCCTCTGGATTATTCATAGCACATAGTGCCTATCTGTAAAGTTAAGAGCCAAAACCGGCAAAGAAAAAAAAGGAGGGATTCTTTAAAAGGCAGTCAGAATTTAAGGAAAATTCTCTGAAAGCAACTTAAACACTGTTCTCAAAGTGTTGCTTTGTAGGTGGGAAGGTCACATAGATTTTGAAGGAGATTTAGGCAGAACTGTTAGTCTCTGCTCAGGAGAGAAGGAGGACTTGAACAACAGAAAGCTTCTACAGTTCAAAATAAAGGTGCTTTGGCAGAGTGGTATGGGAAGGAGGGGTGAGAATAGAATGGTGGAGGTTGCTACAGGTCAGAGCTGAGGTTAGTTGGCACAACTACATATGAAAAGAAATCTTGCACAAAGCCTACCTGCACTACACCCGATCTAGGCAGTGCTATCAGTCCCTCACCATAAGGAGCACCAAAGTCATCACATAGCTACTAAGAAATAAATCACTTCTAGGACACGTGGAATAATATAATAAGTCAACAGGCATGTTGGATAAATGCTAAAATCCCAGTGACATGTGATGGCATGGTACATGCTCCGCCCAGCATAGAAAGATTTGAAAGTTGTCTTAGTTGCATCAATCCCTTCTGCAACTAACCAGTTTTTTTTTAGTTCAGCACAATGCATTTTTTTCAGGGGATATCCCAGAAGATAAGACTCACATTTCCTCTCAGGTTACCCTTCACCCTATCGTACCATCTACCTATTTGTACACATATCCAAGAGATCTGACTAAATCTAAGCGCCCCAAAAACCTCAAATATAGGTCACACTCTTGGATAAACTCAACTGTTTACTCCCAAATTGTCTGCTTTCTAAAAAGTATATTCTACTAAATCGTCCATACTTGCACACTCATTTTTTCCATGAATAGGTGCCACTTAATACATCCTTAAACCAGTAAACCATATTCAGGTGTCCTGACTTTAATCTGGGTCAATGCTGATGGTGAACATTTTCAATATGTTCAATTTCTAAATGTCTGCAGGTCAAACTTATTGCATATGTGCTATTATTAAATGAAAATAAACAGGCTACTTCAATTTATTTATTTACTGGATTTGTTACTTTAAATATATTCATTTGAAGGGGAAGACATTTATAAATCCTGGAAGCATGTAGAAGAGGTATCAAGAACTTATCATTTAGTGTCTTCTGTTCCTTACGGTCTTGTGATGTGGCCAAAGTTGCTGGGTTCAAACTATGTCCTCTCCACACCAAAACAAATCACTCCCTATGCCCTGCCTGAGAAATTGCCATGTTTCTGCAGAAAATAACTCAGTCTGATTACACACAAGCGCTTTCAAGCATGGGGTATGACTAGGAAGATGTTAACAGGCCCACAACTGAAGCAAAATACTGATTGTGGCCATGAGTACTAACATCGAGAGGCTGGTTATGAGTTGCCCTTCAGAGTGTTCCTGGCAGAAGAATCCAAAATAATAACATAATATTCACATTCACTTCAGGTATCAACATACAGTAAATCACCAGTGTGTTCACTTAATACGCTGCCCTGAAACCTAATGAAGACTCTGATGAATGTGACGCTTGGGGTGTGTGTTACTGTCTGAGTTTTGTATGTCTTATTTAATCGGCTTCTCTTTTACAAGGAGGTCATAAAGACTGGGGTGAAAGAATGGGGCCTTGGTTAGCACATCTCACCTGGCGTTGATGAGGTACTGGGCAAGGCTGATGTTAGCTGGGGTTCCTGTGATGGTAATTTGACGTTCCGATGAACCTTCTGTGGCATTGGCGATTTTGATCTGCGCTCCAGACATCTGTCGAATTTCATTGATTTTGGTCCCTTGGCGTCCGATTATGCAGCCTATTAGCTAGAAAAAAGTATGGAGGGAATTTCTTAAAGCGGATCCTCAGACAGTAACTCGCAGGATGCAAGCATGATTACACGGTGAAGGTCAAAGGGTTGGTGGGCCACTTGTTTTTGTTTAAAGGTGTGAATGACTTTAATGCTCATGAAAGCAAGAGACTAAAAGCACTGGTGCAAGCCACATATAACAGGAGCAACTTCCCTCAACATCTTTGCCGTTGTGACTTCTTGCTGACCTGCAACAACCTGATGTTGTTCCAGTCCTTTTTCTCTTTTGAGCAGAGACTTGTACTTGTGCTAAAATTATGCCAAACTAGCACTGAAGGTTTAAGATATGGAAAATAGAGCTATGCTACCAAATTCATCTTCTGGTGTTTCCTCACCCAGGCTCAGAACCAATCAAAGATGAAATGTTGTATCTTTTTTATTGCACACTTAACTTTAGGGAGAGTAACTTTGTACAAAATGCTAAGTAGCTCTTCTGTTACTGAACTTTTAACACAGGCATCATCTGGTCCTCCTTGCTCTTTCACATCGTTTTAAACATATTTATACTATGACTACATATGAACTGGCCAGTCTCGACCCTAACACTATCCTGGGTCAATTTCTCTGTCCACACTGAACAACCCCCTGGCAAGCAAAGCCTAAAGGTCTCAAGGTAAATAAGGCTAAAGAAACATGGGCTCACAGAGGTGAATATCAGACAGAGAGAGGGGAAAGTGTAGCAGGTTGACAGCACTAGAGACTGAAGTCCTATATATACACAGGGGGTGCGTCTACACAAGACGCTATGTCCCTGTAGCCCAGTGCTACAGTGATGTAGCATCAGCAGGCACAAACCATGATGCCAATGCTACTGTGCAGTAGCATGGGAAAAGACCCATCCAGTGCCATCCGGACTGCACAGTAACATCAGTTATTGCACAGTCTGGTGCACATGTAGAGGCACCCAGGGAAGATATATTACAGACACAAGCAGTTTTGGGGATGAGAACGTGGTTAATGTCTCCATGCCCATTCCTACTTAATAGCATCTCATATCAGAGTGCCATCAAGAGCAGGATGTTTAAAGAAAGAGTACCTGTCTCCTTATTACAATAATGAGATCACAAACTTCCTTCCCAGAGGCCACCAATGGATAATGTATCAATGATATAAACAAAGAAAGGATAAAAAATGTGAGAAAGGAGAGAAAATTGTATAAGAGAAAGGTAGGAGGAGAATTTCTGAATGTTGCTGGATTATTTCTATGTTGCTGGATATACGAAAACTGGCAGAATGGAAATCTAAGGTACATGGAAGAAAAGAAAATTTGTCTAATTCCAGATCTATATTATTATGTGCTCAGCAGCCAAGGAAAGCTAACTTTGGCCATTAAAATGGCTGTGGTATTAAATCTAACAGATAGCAAAGAGATCTGCAACAAATTTTCAAATTAAATTAAAATAAAATATGATTATTTACAGTGATCTCTCAGGTCCCCTTAGAATTACTGAAACAAAGGTCAAGTAATTCTTCTGTACATTTTTTCTAACCTTGATTAATGGCATTCTCTCTTGACATAGAAACTAAATGGTAAATAACATGAGGTACAAACAGAATAAGATTAAGAAATAAAAGCTCTGCTCAAAATATAGAGAAAGTAATGAACAATAACTGGAGTTCTTTGAGATGTGTCAACCATGTCCATATTCCACTGTAGGTGGGCATGCACCTTGAACACTTGAATTTGGACACTTTATGCACCTGACCTCGTCCAGCAAGCACTCAATACAGGGGTTAGAAAGGACTGTCTCTTCTTCTTACTTCTCAGGTCCCTCAACCACAGAATCCCAGAGTGACAGAGACTCCAAGAAGGGACAGGACATGGGACATGATTAACACATCTCAAAGAACTCTAGTAAGTTCTGGTGAATAACTGCGTTTTTTTTTTGTTTTGAGTGCCTGTCCATATGCACTTTCCACTGTGGGTGACTCCAGAACAATGCCTGAATCACTTGCAGCAGGTCTCAGAGTTTAAAGTAAACTATGACTGGATTGGCTGCTTTGTCTACTGTCATATCTGGTCTGGAGGCCTCAATAACGGCACAGTGCTTGGTGAATGTGTTTTCAAAGCTCTAGTCTGTCTTGCAAATATCTGTGATGGACATGTTCCAGAGTGAGTCTACCAAAGTTGTCTGGGATGTTATGGGCTCTGACTGCCAACAGCAAGCTCTTCTCATTAAGGGGGAGGGAGGGGGAATCTGCCACGAGTGCCTGGTTTTCACCCACCTTTCTTACCAAAGTGGTGACCATCAAGAATGCCAGATTTAGGGGCAAATGGAGTAGCAAGTTGATGGTCATCAGTTTGAATGGTGAGCCCATTTTGGCAGTAAACCCATGTTTAGCTCTCACTGAGGTACTGGATCTTCTACTGGAGAATATCTTGGTTGAGCTTTAAAGCCAATTTCAAAACCAAGGTAAGATAGACAGACTGTCCACAGGTGGGTGGTGAGCTGAGACAGTAGATAGGTACACTTTGACAGAGCTCAGGAACAAGTCACCATATTTCAGCTCTAACAGAGACTCTAAAATGGCCAGAATGGAAGCTTTGTGGGGAGAAAGAGATCTCATATAGCACCAAGCCAAAAATGTTGCCATTGAGGCAGTTACATTTGTCTGGTTGAGTCTCTCCTGCTATGGATGGGAACAGCTCTGTCAGGGGAGGAGCAGGCCTATTCAATTGCTGAAGACCATCCAGTATCCAGGCTGGGAAATACAGAGTGTACAGATCCACATGGAGTGTCTTCTCTCCAGGAAGAACTGGGAGAGCAGGTCTGGGACCAGAGGTAGAGACATGCATAGAAAATCTAGGAACAAAAACTGTCTTGTCCAAGTTGAGGACAGCAAGATTAGTCATGTGGAGGCATGGTGCATCTTCTATAGCACTTGCTGACTTAGAGGAATAGGTGAAAAGTATAAAAGAAGTTCTCTAAGCATAGCATGAAAAGAGTGTTGGAGAATAAGCTCTATTTGAATCCTCCCTTGAAAAAGAAGATGTAACACTTTTTGTGGCTGTCTGAGGAAAAAAGGTCAGCCTTCCAGAAAATTTCCTGTAGTGCACAGTCCATGATCACCCACTCAGTAAATATATAGAGATAGGCCTACTGAAGCTATCCACTTGGGTATTCTACAATCACAGGAGGCACGTGGCTGATGGATATATCCTATGTTGAATGTGCTAGTTCCAGAGGCTGCCTGCTTACCTACCAGCAAAGAGGGAAAGTCTTGCATTCTCCTCCCTGTTTGTATTATATTTATAAGCATTATGGTGATTATATCCATTATAATCTGGATGTAATATCCCACAATATGATGTAGAAATGATCAACATGCTCTTTGGATTGATTTTAGCTCTGAGATACTGGCATGTAGTTTTGCTTCTATACACAAGCTTGAGTTTGAAACGCATTCACATCTGTCCCCTAACCTTGTGGAGAGACTTCATAACTGTCAGTGATAGTTGGGAGGAGAGAAACAGGACCTCCCCCTTCAGATGTTAACTGGGTCCTTACAGAGTGATGATGAATGAGGGACATCTCAGTAGGAGAGGAAGAGGAAAGTACCTTAGTGTAAAGAAGCTTTTCCATTCTAGCCACTGGGTCTGCAAAGTCCTCTTATGCTGTGGACACAAAGCCCAAGATCTGAGCATGAACGGCCTGTGATGCTGAGACAGAAGGCCATGATCACAGGTGATGGGATGCATCCTGAGAGCTGCCTCTTGAATGTGCAGCTCAGAGATTCATTCTTGTGGCTACTGGGCCAGAAATCAAGAATGTGATGGTTGTCCAGAGGCTGAAAGAATGGTCAGATGAGACTACCTCATTTGGTAGTGTTGATGTATCTGGAACCAGGGACAGTTCCTTAACAAACCAGAAATGGAGGTGATGGATCTTAGTGCCAGCCAGGCCAGGGAGAACAGCAGAAACTGGTTTTGGCTAGACAGTGAGATCATTTGGTTCAGTGAGGTGAGGTGGCACCACAGATGTCAGAAATGCTGGAGGCAATGGTGTAGCAGGAAACCACTGAGGTATATGCACATCAATGGAGCAACTGACACTAGTGCCAAAGCCGTTGGTGCCAGGATGGAAGGCGGTGCTGGAGTATTGGCTCTATAATGAATAAGTGTCAGAGGGGACACTTGTCTTTATGCTGTATAGGCACTGTTGAGGCAGATTATCTGGAACCAGAAATCTGTCCTGGGGCATTTATGAGCATCTTCAACATGCCTGTATAGTTGTGAAGTCTTATGTTGGGGGCAGGGAGGTGAAGACAGCATGAAGACACATTCAAGGAAAACCCTGGGTTGGGATCCTCCCTTTGAACTGGTCTTGCACTGCCAGAGGTCCTGCCAATGAGACCCCTATTCTCAAAAAGGAAGTTGCACCTCTGCAGTATCTTTGCTCACCTGACTCCTGCATGCTGAAGTTAGCAACTAAGCCTGTAGACTTGCTAGAGTCTAACTTCTTCATGATCTTCCAAAGTCAAAAAGTGAAAAAATTGCAAACCTTTGGGACATGAGACTCCCCTAAATAGCAAAAGCACCTTACCATACTCATCCATAGCAGGCACAGACCTCTTTCAGCAGAGAAATAGCCTGAAGCCATGCCAAGTGTGGAAGAAGAAGCCTGGTCAGAGTCATGGGAAAAAAAGAAACCTCACTCAGGTAGAGGAGTAGGCTAGGAGAGCCTCATGTTTCAGTGGTGAAATGATGGAGACCAGAATCACAAAGGAGAATAATGAGAAAAGGCAAACCAGAATTTGTTTGGATGAACAAAAAGAAGGAGGGTAGAACAAGTTGGGTCTGAAAAATGGTCAGACAAATTTGAAACAGACTGCAGAGAAATACTGCCTTGAGCTCAGGCAGCTGAAAGGAACTGGGGAGCAGGAAGTGTCTACTGCCTTGGTATTAGCCTAAAGAGGAAGAGTAAATGGAAGCTTTCTGGGTACTGCTAACACAAAAATGTCTCCATGCTTGAGTACTTGAGGTACATATGCAGTTGCATCATGGCGGAATAGAAATATGGACCGGCACTCAAAGGATGCTTGCCTGAAAATGGTCTACACTGAAAAAATTAAAGCTGGCATTTAACCGATTCCAGGCTTCAGAGTCAACACTTCACGGAGGCAAAAAGGTCTATTTCACATGTCTTAGAGTAATCATCTTAAGCTACCTGATGACTCGGCAATTCAGTATCACATAGATTCATAATCAGAAAGTTCTCCTTACAGCCAGAGGGCCTAGTAACTATTTCATAGTTTCATAGTAGTTCTTAGCTGATGTTCATAGTATTCTTAGCTGATGTTCTGGTATAGTAGTTTATCCATTTAATTTCTGCATACAAACAAGGAAACACTCGTTAACAGCAAAATTAACTCTAGGATCTAAGGGCATCTCTAAATGTTCTCTGGGGTGGAGGAGGGAACACTTTAATTAGAGTGACTCCAAGAGCTACTGTAATTAAAGTGCCCACAGTGTCACATGTATTCATCATCCTGCACTTCAAAATGGCGATGGGGGTGCTTTGCCTAAAACTCAAACAAACTTTAGTTAAAGCATTGCTGCCGCCATTTTGAAGCATGGTGACTCTGAATACAGGTGATACAGAGGCTGCTGGAGTGTGCTAATTAGCACATTCCAAAAGACTCAATTAATCAAGTCTGCTCCGATGTGTGCTAATTAGCATGTATTGGAGCAGACATCTGGCATATGTACAGGTGCCCTAAAATGGTGCACTGCACATGCAGAAAGGGAGGTCAGCAAGGGAGGTGTTATTTGCCTGTATCACAGAATGGAAGTATTTTCTTTACCTCAGTCTCAGCAAATCAAAATAAACCCTGTTTATAGAATCCAGCCCAGTATACAGTTGCCAGGCCAGTCACCAAGTTATTGATGCACAGTTTGATATACTATGATACAAAGTTTAGATGCCCTAACTTGGAAACAGCATTGTTCGAAGAAAAATGCAAATATAGCTGACAAAAATCTGTATCTGGTAGTGCAAGATATCATAGAATCATAAAAACATTGGGTTGGAAGGGACCTCAGGAGGTCATCTAGTTCAACCCCCTTCTCAAAGCAGGACCAGCCCCAACTAGATCATCCCAGCCACGACTTTGTCAAGCTGGGCCTTAAAAACCTGCAAGGATGGAGGTTCCGCTGCCTCTCCACCCGCGGAGGTTTTTAAGGCTTAAGATGTAGTTCACATGTCCACCTAAATTCTTGATTCATTTCTCACTATGACCTTGTCCTTTAGAAAAAAAAGTAATTGCTGAAAATATCTTCTTTTCCAGGAATTTTGTAGCTGAGATTAGACTGGTAGTCTAGGAGGAGAATGTCTGCTGTTATTGTATGGATAGGTTTTCTACCACCTGTTTATCAGGGTAGTAGGTGGTATACATGCTGCTGTTTTAAATACCATCAGCCATAATTATACAAATATCTTCTCACATGCTTAAATTATCTACAGTGTATGTGCTGCCATTGCAAAATGGATCTTGGTCAAAATTACAGAGTCCTTCCATCACATTCTGTTTAGGACCTGAAGTTGGACTTGATTTAGGTTCCAGGGTTTTATCCACTTGCAGTTTCTCTCCATACTCAGGCAAACTGAAGATGCTTAGCAGGGTTAAATAATTAGAAGAAAATAGGTATGTCACTTACCATTGGAGTCATTTTCCCCTCATAAAGAGGATTCCTTGGCCCAAATATCCCATCAAGAGGTGAAGGCATGCATTTTCTTGTTTAACCCCACCCTGTCCCGTGCATACATTCCTTCTCCCTGTACCTACTGGAGAGGCAAAACCAGACCATAAGGCTGAGAGACCTTATATTCTCCAAAATGTTTCTCAAGAAATATGGGACAAGTGCCTCAGCTAGTTTAGAGTAGGTGTGCTCATTTGACTTCAACTGAATGTAAGCAGACACAAAGTTTTGTTTAAGCTAATACTCTTGGATGAATCAGGGTGAAAGCAGTTAACAAGCAAAGTTGTAAAAGTGAGAATGTTTTTATTTAAAAATATATGTACATTAAAGAATAAGAAAATCAGATTTGACTTCAGAACAATTTTAGGGCCCAGTTTCCAAATGGGCCTCAGGGGTCTTATCAATTTGCTGTCTGTCATTTTTGTGTGCAAGCTTTATTCTCTTGATGGGCCAATAGGACTTGTATGTATAAATCAATTAGCAACCAAGCTACTGGATGCATATGGGTGTAAATCCCATCTGGATGTGCGCATTCTATTCTGAAGACAAATTTAAGTTCATTTTCAAGCAATTCACCTTGCAATTCTTCATTTTAATGCACTGAAATGGCAGCTGCTGTATTCTTTTTGTCAACATTTATATAACTAGAGACAACTTCTTACCTGAATGTTTATTATCCTTGCTTTCATACTGAACACACATTAAGGAGTATTAAAATTATTTGCTGACTGTTGTAATTACATTTAATATAAGAACGTGACTTATGTTACTCTGCCAGGTCCCCTTCATCTGGAAACTGGCTGTTGATTAAGTATTGTTAAAAAAGGGAAAGAAAACCAGCCATATACAGACTCATAACATCACTTTGCGCAAGGTCTTGTATATTTAACAGGTTGAGAAACTATCCTAGACAGCAGAGATTCTGAAAAGGACTTGGAGGTCCTGCTGGACAGCCAACTGAACATGAGCTCCCAGTGTGGTATGGTGGCCAGGACGGTTACTGCAAGCCTTGAGTACAAGCAGAACAATACTGAATAGCAGCAGAAGCATGTTATTACTTTTGGGTACGACATTGGCAAGACCATTACTGGACGCTGTGTGTCTAGTTCTTGCATCTCCAATTCAAAATGGATGTTGGTCAAGTAGAAAGGGCTCAGAAAAGGGGAACAAAGAATGATATCAGATTTAGAAAATCTGCCTTAGGTTGAGAGGCTACAGGGTCTCTCTGTTTAGGTCAGCCAAGAGTAAGAGGAGATTTGGATCATGATACAGTATAAAAGAATCCACACAGGGAGAACATTTCTGATAGCAATGGGCCATTTAAGCTACTAACAGACAAAAACACAGCAAGTGCTGGAAGTTGAAGATAGACAAACCCAGACTACAAATAAGGCAATTATTTTCAGCTTTTCAGAGAATATGGTGAATTCCCCATCATTTGAAGTCTTTAAATCAAGGCTTGGATGTGTGCATCTAAAACATGTGCTCTAACTCAACCACAGGATATATGGAAACTAAACAATTCATACAAGTATAGAAAGTAATAGCAGTCCAATCAAAGTGGGAAGCACAGGAACCAAGACATACCTCAGAGGGATGATGTGGGGCTCCCTCTGAGGTACGTCTTTGTTCCCATACTTCCCACTTCGATTGGACTACCATTACTATCTATTCTTATAGGAATTGTTTTGTTCAGCAGAACCAAGCATAAGTCTATGAATGGTTTTCACTTCCTGGGGCTACTGCCCTACTGCTGAGTTATTGATGATGAAACCAAAAATAGAATTACATGTGCTGTGGAGCAGGGGAAGGTTTTGGTATCCCAGTGGGATACCTTAAAGATGTTCTTTTCCTGAAATCAGTTTGCCATGAACACTGGAGCTTGCTTCTACATATCAAATGAAATACTAGTTCAGCCTCATGTATGATAGCTACAAGAATAAAAAAACCCCAACCCACAGACCTAGTTTCATGGTTGATATTTTAACTGAAGAATGTGCAAAGTTGAAGACCGTAGGAAAAGGGTCCTCTATACTTGTTGCTGCAAAGCATAGCATGTTTTTATAATTAAGTCATTATCAACTGGCCAGGAAACACCAAATTGGGGGTAACTATCAAGCTGGGTTCCCCAGGTGTCTGTCCTAGGTCAGTATTGTTCCATATTTTCATTAGTGAGATAGATTAGGTAACTGAGTCTAAATGTAGTAAATATACAAATAACAAAGCTCAATAGGATTGCAGGTATCTTAGAGGACAAAGTTAGGATTCAAAATGACCTTGATTAACTGGGAAAAGTCTCTGAAACAAATAAGATAAAATTAAATAAAGAGAAGCACAAAGTGCTACACACAGAAAGGAACAATCAAATACAAAAATACTAAATGAGGACTGACTAGCTGGAAGCAGCAGTACTGCGGAAAAAGATCTGAGGGGTTCCAGTGGGTCACAAGCTGAATATGAGTCAATGTTTATAGCATGCAACAATGCTAACAGCATACTGGGTTGGGAAGCAGAATGTTATGTGCAAGATGCACAAAACGATTCTTCCACTCTACTGAGCACTAGTGAGGCACCAGTTTGGGACACCACACTTTTCTTAAAAAAAAAAAGACATGGACAACTTAGAAAGGATTCAGAAAAGAACAAAAAAAAGTTTAGAGTGAAAAAATGTGATGTATGAAGAATGGCTGGAAGTATTGTGACTATATACCCTAGAGAAGATAAGACTGATGGGAGATTTGGAGACAATTTTCAAACTCAGAAAACACTGAGAGTAGAGTAGAGTATGGTGATCAATTGCTCTCTGTTTCCAAAGGGGTCAAGACAAGAATTAATAGGCTTAAATTCCACAGGGAGATTGGATATTAGAAAAAAAATCCTAATTATGAAGGTGATTAGACATAGGAACAGATAACCTACAGAGGTCATGGAACGGCTGTCATTGATGTTTTTAAGTGTAGGTTAAACAAACTTTTGCATAGGATGTTCAGTCAGGGCTGATTCTGTTTTGAGCAAGTAGTTGGACTAGACAACCTCTTGAAGTCTTTTCTAGCCCTGTTTTAATGATTATAGGATTCTATGTTTCTGTCTTTCTTTCCAGTCAGGTCTTGCAATAATTTCAGGGGTGAGAGAAATGTTTGTTTACTGCTCCTAGTCCCTGTTTGTTCCAGCATAGCTGATGATTTTCTGCACTTTGAACCTGTAAAAAGGCAAACTGAGATGGAAGTCTCCTGATTAGAAAATACATACTTTTAAAATGTCGTAAGTGGAGCTTTTCTGAAATTAGTCCTCCTCCAAAAAATACTGCCTTCCATTATACTCTCCTGCCTCTTCTCACCCATCAAACATAATTAAACAAGGAACAACAACGAGTATACTAAATCATTTTAAAAAATGGGAATGGGCATGAGAATCAGTCAAGCAGAATTTCCAAAAAACAAGGGTGTTCACCCCTTGATTTCTGGTGTTGCTTTACTCTGTAACACAAGGAAAACCTGGTCCACATCTGCTAAAAAACTGTTATATTACTCACCCTAAGATAGAGATGCTCAAGCCAGCTTGTCATCTCCAGACACAGACAAAAGAGGGAATTTGAAAAGACTTCAAAGCAGCCTCTTTTGTCTAGGGTAAAACTTACTGGCCAAAATCATTCTGGCCACTGAAAGGTATAAAGTTAAAAAAAAGAAAAAGATATTTCAAATTACTGGGTGTGGCAAACAACTGATAAACCCTGTATGATGTTTTTGACTTCTACTGACTGCAATTCTGAGTTCTTTAAAGGGACACATGACAATCATTTTGGCATTACCTTTACAGAGAACTGTTACTTATTTAAAATGGATCCTGCTGCAAAACATGACCTAATCTTTACAGAAGCCATGTGTAATTTATGTTTCAAATACCTAGATAACTCAACTCACTGAGTCAACAGCAATCAGAAACAGGAAAGCTCCTAGCCATCTCCGAAGAGGATTTACTTAACCCTAGGAACAAAAGCAAATTTGAAAAGTGTCCAGTGACTAACTGTGATAGCAATGTTGCTTCTCACCCTAGTCCACTGGGCTAGGGACAGATATTTAAAAAGCCAGAGCCTGAATTGATTCAATCTTTATAGGTTAGTCTAACCTGGCTAGGCTAAATCACTTTGTAACTGCGCAGACATCCTGGACATGCAGGCACATGCCTGCAGTGGCTCAGGCTAGAAGTTGGGGGACACTATAGCAGCCCCCCTTTGCTACCATAGAGCTGAGCTGAGGAGGGGCGTGGCCAGGCCCGGGCAGAACGCTCTGATTAGATCAGCAGGGAATTGATAACAAGTGTTTATCATCCCTAGCTCAGTGTTTATTACCCAATTAAGACAGCAACAGAGGGACATTACCAGACACCTCTCATCAAGGCAGAGGGGAGGAGGGAATTCCTACTTAGCAGGGAGTGGCGAGGGGAAGGGTGGGGAGCAGCCCTCAGTCTTGCCAGAGCTGCAGCCAGGGAGCAGAGGGGAGGGGTCAGCCCTGCTGTGGAGCAGACAGCCCCACCCAGCCCAGAGAGCATGCTGGGATGCTGGGGGAATCAGGTTTATCTTAAACCAGCAAGGGATCTGAGACAGACATTGCATAAACTGGTTTGACCCAAATCAGTTAAGTCTGATACTACATTTAACCAGGTTTATTTTAAACCAGTTTCAGCCATTTTCAAACTGGTTTATGTGCACAGAACATCTGTTCTGTTACAGGTTTAAATCAGTTTCCGATCACTTAAGCCGGTTTTGTGTAATGTCTGTCCCTAGCCCTGGAGAGATCATCATAATAGCTTTCTAAGGCATAAAAGACTTCAAGATTCTCTGCAGCTTCGTGTATTAAATGAAAGGATTTTTTTCTAGAAGAAGCTGATCATAGCATCATCATGCTTGAAGGTTCTCTCTCACATGTTCTAAGTAAGTAGAATTCTCCAGGTAGTTACATTAAAGCATTGCCTCATAATACTATTTTTTTTCCCCAACAGGAGGGGTGTTTTACAATGATCTTATGAAAAAGGTACATTTAAAGTCACCAGGTGTTTAAGACTTTGAATGGGTCCCTCAGCTCCTCCACTCCCCTATAAAATAGGATTTCTTCATACTACAGTTGTTACATGATCAAGAGGGCTCAGATAAAGGAGCCATAACAGATAAACACATGCATACACACCACCTCAAGTTTTGGGCCATTGGAAAA
Organism: Alligator sinensis; assembly: GCF_000455745.1. Classification (NCBI taxonomy): domain Eukaryota; kingdom Metazoa; phylum Chordata; order Crocodylia; family Alligatoridae; genus Alligator; species Alligator sinensis. The sequence continues at coordinate 1,786,565 of NW_005842017.1, forward strand.
GAGAATCATTTTGGAACAGGCTCCCCCAAGAAGTGGTACAGTAACCCACCCTGACAATCTTCAAAAAGCATCTTGACGCCCATTTTGCTGGGGTCATCTGATCCCAGTAGTTTTTCTTGCCCAAGTGCAGAGGGGCTGGACCCGATGATCTATAAGGTCCCTTCCAGTCCCTAACAACTATGGAACTCACAGCTTACTCTCTCAAATCCTGAGAGCTCACACCACTCTGCAGTAGAGGGGACAACCCTCCCCTGATGTTGTAAAGTGATCTCCTGTCTCACCTGTATTTATTCCTTTATGAACAAGAGGCAAGGTTTGTATTCTGCACCAATAGGAAAGAGGGATATGAAAATGTGTTTCATTGGACTTAAAAGAACTCAAGCCCCACATTACACACAGGGAGTTTTAGAGGAAAATATAGCACAGTGTTGAAAGATATGCAAACCAAATTTAAATTGGGAAACTTTCATGACACTGAGCTGCAATTGCAATTTTCACCTGCACGGGGTGCATTTCTGTTTCTTAACTAGGTGAACACCTGGTACAAATACTGGATTGGTCGAGTTTAGCTTTGGCCCACCTAAGGAGAGTGCTGGTGAAAAGGGACAGAACAGATAATTTTAGATTATTTCTCTGCTCCTCCTGTTCTGAAGTGGGGAGGGGGATGGGATTAAAATGGCCCCCAACAACTACTGTCTGCAATAGTCCCATAGGAACCATTGTGCCCATCCAGGATCAATGGAGTGTCATACCTTCTGCCTTTTGCCTCCCTGCCTTCAACTGGAGTTGGGGAGCAAGTAATATATGGCCAGCTAAGCCTACCCCGTGCTATCCAAGTATTTATCCCAGACTCCTCTGTGTGCACCATAGGGGCCGCTGTGTATCTCACATATGTGGGAAATTAAGCTGAGAATCTCACCCTTAATGTTTCACTTCTGTGAATATCTGAGCACGTGAGTTTGAAATTCACTGCACACCAATGCTTGTATCTGTAACACTCAACAGCTCAAATGCTGATGGAACACAAACATGGTTGTGAGCATTTATTTAAAAATCATCATGCAAAATTCACAGAAAGGATTTTACATGTATTCTACTGCTGAAAATTATCACTAGTTTCATTCCTCTCCTTCTACACATCTGCCAATTCTTTAAAGTAAATATTGGGGTCTCCCTTTCCTTATAAGATCAGCATAAATTTGTGATTAATCCCCTTTCAACTTTATCTTCAGTAAATTAAATCAGTCCTATTGATGCACAGCAAAAAGTCTGTCAGGGCAGCTGTCCTCTCCTCCCAGAGGTAGTTACAGTTAAGGCACATTGGTGAGAAAATATGAAGTGTCTGCGGTGCTTCTCCAGCTGCACCTGTTGTGGATTATTAAAGTCTTCATTCTCTAGAGCAATCAACCGGCAGATTTCATGAGCACTAAATTCATTTTAAAGAAGAAATATGAATGAGATTTTACACTAGCAAAGATATAAAAAGGGCAGTCATACTGACACACTCTTAAATGCCTTTAATCTGCCCAGTAATCGTTCTGCATGAAGAAGCAACTTTCTTCAAGTGATATGGCTGGATTTAGGGAACGAATTGTTTGTTCTAACACTATTTAAATGATTTATTTCTCATTTTTATATATTTATAAATCAAGGCACAGAGAGCATTCAAAGGTGCTATACTCACATCATTGGGAATGGTGAGTTCATGAGTACTGGCCGGGGGACTGGCATCCAAACCTGAGCATATGCAAGGGAAAATGGTTATAGCTTGCAAACAAAAAGCTATGCATTTCCTGATTTTTACCAAAATAGCAGACATTACAAATGTTGTGCACTGCTTCAGGGCCAGGAGGGGAAGGGGACAACACATTCTGGTATAATGACAAGGAACACGATTACTAATCTCTCTCCTACAGCGTTACCTGGTCTGCTGAAATCCCTAACCCTTCCAGATGAACTTCACAGCTTCCAAACTAAGCATCAGGGACTAGAAGTGCCTTCCCAGTGCTTTGTCTTTCTTCCAGGAATTAAAAGGTAAAAGCTCCTCACTATTAGCACCTGGTTCATACTTCCCTCCCTCAAATATAAAATGCAAAATGGTTCGAGATTAGCGTAAGACAAAGTGCAAAATTATAAAACCACCTGAGTAATGTCCAGGTAGACTAAATAAGCAACATTGTGTGCTCTGCTGCAAGTCTACCAATGAAAAATAATGTATGCCTTTTATGCAAGGAAGTTTGTAAGCAAATGCCAGCAAGTGAGAAATCCTATTAGAAAGAAGAAACCCAGTATAATAGAAATGCTTCATCATGACTCTGTCTTCAAGGGGTAAGAAGTATACACCCTACAAAACTCTCCAGTCCAGAACTGTCAAAGATATGACCCATCCTCCAGAACATGGTGCTGCCCTTAGGTCTGAATTGACCTGTACTCCACAAACAGCAACTGCCCCTGCTTGCCTGGGACCCATGCTGCACACAGCCCTGCCCTGGCCAGTCCAGGGCAGGCACCATATGCAGTGTGGCTCCTGGAGAAGTTGCCATGTGTAGAGAGGGAGTCCATAGGCCTGATACAGCTTGCAGGACCAGCCCTGTACCAGTCCTTTTGCCCATGGACTAGCTCCACACCACTCATCTGGTCTGCAGGGGTCAGATGATTTTACACCCCTGTTCTAGTCATATCAATGCAAAAGAATTAATTTAAGATAACAGACAAGGAGAGGAGATGTAGCAGATAAATTAAGAATGGACTTTCTTAGGACAAGTGGAAGTGCTGCATCACAACAATAATGTATTTCTATAGGCCCTTCTGGCAGGTCTCTTCACCAAGGGCTTACTAATGTATGAAAATGGAGTATGAGGCCACCCTGACTCAGTAGTACACACTGTGAGTGGAAGTCCTTGATGTTATCCTTTTTCATGTTCTGTAATATAACTCTGGGAGTCAAAGCACCATAGGTTTACATACAGCAATAAATCTAAGACAAAGTACAGCACACTCACTGACTAACATAATTCAACACCCATCAGACCTTACTCCACAGGAAAAGCACAATAAAATAAGGCTCAGTTTTAGAGCCTGCATGCTTGCAAAACCACATAGAAACACACTGTATCTAGTGACCAATATGTATAGAGACATATATTTCCTTTCAGTTTCTCCAAAAAGATACAGGACACTTCCATCAATATGGGAAGCAGTGGAGTGAATCTATATAGCCTGTAACTAAGCAGCATCTCATAATATTCTTGGTATAAGACCAAGCAATATGTCATGATTAGCTTCTTTAAATGAAATGACTACATCTTCACTCAAGGCAGAGATAATTACTTTTATATCCTTATTTGCTGTACAAGGAGAGCAAAGCTGTCTGGTGGCCAGCACGAATTTACACTTATTTACAACACTTTTAATTAAGATATATAATAAACAATAAGGGAAGGGATTTAAGGTAAAGAATATAAATATCTTAAAAATGAACCTAAGTGGGTGTATGTGTAGAGAAAGAGGGGATTCACAGGTTTGGAAAAAAAGAATAGGGAAAATGGAACTGAGATGAAACAAAAAAGGTGTATAATATAAAGCCAGGTGGCCTTCTCCTGTTCTGAAAATGCTTCCTGCTTTACCATTTTACCCAATTAGCAGAGATAAAGCCAGTTACTTATTACGTTGCTATGAATAACACAGCAGCAATATTGAATTCTGTTGTGCAATTCACAGCATGGAATCACCCCATAAATGCCATGGGATAGTTTGCAGTTACTCTAATAAGCATATAAAAATTATGCAGGTAATGATCTAGTTTTGCCATTTTTTATTTCCATCAAGATTTTCTGTACCTCTAAAGAGAACCTCCTTCTAGTTTTGTTGATAACAATAAAACGTATTTAGAAAATGAATGAGCCAATAAGCTACATCTCTGGTCGTAGTATTTATTTAAGTGAGAATTTAAACTAGAACAGCAGGAGCTTTTGGCATTAAGTTTATAACTGCAAATGACACTGAGCTAATGATAGAATGAAGAGTAATTATATGTAATTTTTTTGTCAATGTAACATATCACCATTTTCTTTAGCATGCTGAAGCTGATGTGATGAAAAGTACTTTTCACCAAGACTGAGAACTCTGGATAAGCGTCTACTTAAATCATGGTTAGATTTACCAGTTTCTACAGGTTAATCATGAGCAAATTCCATGGACATTTCACAGATGTACTCAGGTGGCCCTGCCTCTCGGCACTGATTGGCAGAGAGGCCCTGGGGGGGAGGAAGGACAAGGGGGCAGCTGTTATTTTTTCTATTGCCCTTCTTATCATCCTGCCAGCCAGTGCCTTCCACTCCTGGGTGTCTGTGAAGCTGGGCCACAGCAGCAGTGAGGACTGTTGGCTCCCAGTGAAGTCAGCATTTTATTTTTTTAAAGTTTTTTTTGTTGATTCCATGGACAATGCCAGATTTCACAGTTTCTGTGAAATCTTTTAAACAGCAATTTAAGTAAACCCTCATCTGTGAACTGTAAAGCATATTTTGAAAGAAAGCTTCACATTTAAAGAGGCTTTCTGGAACCCACTTTGGGAAATTATATCTATTATATATTAGACCAGACCTCTCTAATATATATGTATTATATATAATGCTTTCAATACGTTCTTGAATTTAGCCTCATAATTAGGGGTGTGGGAAACAGGCCGAATTTGATTCAGATTCAGCCCGAATCAGGGACAGTGATTCGATTAGCTGATTTGGATCACTGTCCCGATTCGATTTACCCAAATCCGAATCCGAAGATTCAATGCTGATTCAAAGTATCAGCAATTCAGCCATAAACAGCTTTACATGTTTTTTCTACATACCTCGAGGTACCAGGCATGGCTCGTGAACGCTACAATGGTGGAGCAGACGGAGGATCCCACAGGAACAATTAACTTCCGGTCCACTTCCGGGTCCACCATCAAGCACGTGGGGAACTCCCCTGCGCCCCGCCCCAGCTCAGCAATCAGCCACAGGGGGACCCTGGGTTCCCCCCCAGACCCAGGAGGCACCAGTCACTGAGCCGGTGGGTGGGAGGGCGTTCCGTGCACGCTCCCAGGCAGACCCAGAAGTGGACCGGAAGTGCTTCTGGTCCACTTCTAGGTCCACTGCCAAGAGTGCTGGGGATCCTGTGGGACACTCCATCTGTCCTAGTATCTCAGCATTCACGAACTGCCTCCTAACTTGAGGTATGTAAAAAAACACTTAAAACTGTGTCTACGTCCGAATCATCAAATCTTTCCAAATTGATTCAGAGGGTTCCAATTCAATTCAGAGAGATTAAAGGGTCTCCTGATTTGATTTGGATTCATAACTCAGTCGCTGAATCGGGCTGAATCTCCACTGAATCAAATCAGTGACTGAAGCTTCACACAGCCCTACTCATAATCATCCTAGTACTGTAACTGAATATTACATTTCTACCAGGAGACAGCCTTCTGTTCCAGGACAAGCCCATTATCTCATGTGCATCTGTAAGGATGAAGTTATACATTACACTTAAACCACATGAAATCTGTGGAATGTTAAGTGCTGTTAAATTTGTAATGTGCTGTGGGCAGTCATACATTAATGGTTAATACCATTTCTTCCCTGCACAGCTCTGACCTGCCACTAGAGGTCTGGCGAGCAAGGGCATCGTTAGGAGCCAGGACACCTTTGCTCTATCCCTGCTCTGGGCAGGTGGAGCAGTGCATCCTGGGATGCTGGTGAACTGCAAATTGCTCATTTTATTTCTGTGGAGCAGACTGAAGCTACCTAACACGAGCTAGGTAGCATGGCCCAGTGTTAACCCTTGCCTGAAGTGGCATAACTTTGAGATGCTCAGAGGAAACTCAGCACAAGTTAACAAGCTTAATGTTTAGATGCTTACATTTTAAGTGCCCTTAGTATAGTCTACGTGTAATGTGCAACTTCACCCTAAGTTAATTGCAGGTCATAGGGACAAGACTTTCAGGCTGTGTATTTTTGCTGGCCACATACTGGCAAAGGAGCTGCAATGCAGCTTGGAGGGGCTGTATGTGTAAATGGCTGTGCTGCTCCTGTTTTGATGTGGGTCAAAATCTGGGACAACCAGAACTGCATCAAATGAGATATTTATTTACAGTCTATGTTGCTAGATAAGAAGTAGACCTAGCTAAGAGAGGAAGAAACTGAAGGAACAAAAAAATGAAGTCACAATCCAAACCTGGCCGCTCAGAATTAGGTGCTTAGACCTATATTAACATACCCAAATTTTCAGATTTTCAGACTCACCAAGTTATTATTGGGATCTGCTCAGAATCTCTGAAAGCAGCCCACTTATTTAAACATGTAAATATAGATTCAAACCCATGCTCTTAGACATCCAAATTAGAGTGTTTTGGCCTAAATTACTTGCCCAAATCACAAAGGAAAGGAAATGAAGTATAAATAAAAGCCAGGTCCTCCAATGACCACACCTTCCTTATTCCTATCATACCTTAAGTGAAATACCACAGCAAAATACAGCATAATGAAAGGTCATCTAAGTGTAATACAGGTTTTATAGTACAATTAAGTACAATAAAGAACTCAACTGATTGACAACAGACTCCTACATGCCAAGCTCCAGTGTAAAGCACCTGTCTCATGCAGGTTTCTAGAGTACTACTCTTATTAAAACAGACATTGATTTTTTTAAATACTTCCTACTTTCACTAATAATTGTTTTCTGTGATAACACTTCTACCCCTGAAGTGTTAATAGGAAGAAAAACACAATAAAAGGAGAAACAGTAGCTGATCCTAATATTTGCCCATAGTTAAATGGGACTAAAGGATTCATTTGGTTTTGGATAAATTCTCTCCTATCTGCTGTCTAATCTCCTGAACCTCCAGTTTGCCCCGCTTCTGATCAAATGCTGACAGTAGGGAGGCCTCCTTACTGCTTCTCTCTGGAAGCTATTTATCATTCACTTTAACACTGCCATCTCAAATCCCTCATGTACCTAAAACCTAGAAGGTGTGAGGTGTGTGGGGGGCTCCACACCAGCCATCATTTCAAATTTCCTAGCATTCTGAGATGTTTCTGAGGTGCATCTTGCCCAGTGGATGGAAAACTCCAGACTGCATGATATTTGAATGCTCTGGAGTTTCTCGCAGGAATTATGTCATTCAATTTAGTAACAGCTTAGAATTCTTTAAGGGACATTTTCTGAAGCAAACAATATTAACAACAATCACAGTCAGCTCCTTGAATATTAGGATGGGTGTTCTTGGCTAAATGAAAAGGCATGGCCAGCTGCTATAAACCAGTATATTTGTGTTGTGTTTAAGGGCCTATGCTTCTTTACACCAGCTGAGAAGCTAAGTGTATGTCACACCTAATACTACTGTGACCTCAGTCCTAATGTATGCAAAAGGAAACAAGTAAACTTTAGTTCAGTTAAATTCTCCCCTTAATTCTCCCCACATACATGTAACTACAATTGATTTTAATAGAAGGATTAGGCAGTTTCCATTTCCATAGTCTAAACTTGCCTTTTTGGTTAAATGTTATTAGATGTATATATATATATATATATGTATATATGTGATTTCATATAAGCTATCTTGATATGTGTACTTCATGTATATGTATACACATTAGGTTCAAATCCTTAGCTCACATGGAAGACATGGCTTCAGTGACTTCACTAGAGCTAAACTTATTTACAACTGATGAGGATTGAGCCCATTAAACATAAGCATAGTATTGTATCGCAAAAAGCAGGATAGAGACGCACCTTATAAACTAATGAATCAGACATGTATAAGCTTTTGTGAACAAGAACTCACTAAATCATCTGATGACGTGAGTTCTTGCTCACAAAAGCTTACACGTCCACATGGGCAGATATAGGATTTCCTCAAGGGGGTGTGGCCCACTGTCCCTCAGTCCTCCAGGATGGAGGCGAGGCATGGCTGGAGCCCGCAGGTCAGCAGTAGACGCCAGAAAGCTAGGCAGAGAGCAGCAAATCAACAGTGAAGGGGAGGGGGGCAGGTATCTGGGGAAGGGGAGGGAGAAGCCAGAGCCACTCCTGCTCTGCTTCAGCTAGTGGCTGTGAGGAACAGGTGCATAGCGTGCTGGGCTCTACCAGCTAAACCAGTGACAGTATGCAGATTCCACCTACCAGCCTCCGCTCCCGGCTTTCCTTCTACACTTCCCTCCATGTCCTGTGCTGGCAGGAGAAATCTGTGCACCACTGTCACTGTACCTACACAACTGCTCCCTGCAGGGCATCCTTGCCTTCCCTCCTTGCTTGCATCATCTGGGAACAGCTACAGCAGCAGGAGAGAATACCAGGTAGCAGAGGACACCAGGTTGGATGGGGGGAGGGAGGAAAGCAAGGCTAACTAACTCTCTCTGCTCAAAGTAGTTTGCTGTAATACATATCCATCCACCAACCAGACATGTCCTTATATGGGTTTTTTTCCCTAGTGGTATGAGGAATTCTTTTTTTTTTTTTCCTGAAAATACTTTATTACTAGGCCATATTAGGAGATACAGTAGAATGCCAGACTACCACACTAAGTAGGACTGGCCTCTGTGTGGTTATGAAAACGTACTGTTTAGTGATTGATCGCTACCTATAATGCAACTGTTATCTCTGCATTTTCCTGTAACAACAGAAGTGTAGCAAAGCTTTTGTAATTTTAATCGTTGTATTGAGAGCTGAATTTACAGCAGTGGATCACTACAGAAGTATGCAGCAGTTACAGTGACAGCATAACATCAGATGCCCACTTCTGTGCAGCAACTCTCCTCCCATTATGAAGGGGCTAAAAGGTACATTTGCCCATAGCCAGCAATTACATTTTAAAGTACTGTGCTAACATATAAGGGAATTTAAAGAGGTATTTTTTCAAGTTTTCATAAATAGCATGAGATTTCCTGATCAAAAAGGAGCAGGAACTTTAAGCGAAGGAAAGAAACTGCACTGCAGAAAAAATATGCAGTTGACTGGAAGTGCAGTTGTTCAGCATCCTACTGTAATGTGTCAAATGTATTGTTTAAATGAAAAGCATTCTAAGTCATGCAAATGCCAAAAATTTTTAGAGTTCTTAATTTCTTCTCTCAAATATTCTCAAATGCTAAGAAAATTTATTTTAACTGTTTCAAATATATACAAAATAAATGATAAAAGAGAGCTAGTATATACAAGCATGCATGAAATTGTCAGTGCAAAATATTTGAAATAGGCATTTATCAAAAACTTACAATTGTACTAAGACACATTAATGTACTCTGTAACCTAGGAAGCTACCTCACCTTGGATGGACTAAAAAAGTGATATCACCAAAGTCATACTGTACCTTGGTACCACAGGAATTTTTCTATTGTCTCAAGTAGAATTTTATAAAAAAATTAATGCAGTATTATGGATCATAACTCTGTCTTCTTTATCAATGCATAATTTCCATTTGCATGAATAACAGTTATAGAAACATATCAAGAGAATACTTAAAAAAAATCAAAACACAGTACAGTATGGGCAATTTTTTTCTTTCTTTTGACATGTACAAAGAAAAAGGTAGGTATTGTCCTAGCTAATCTTGTCTTGCCCACTGGAAGTCATATTGTCTTGACAAACAAAATGATACGTTATCTATGATTACAATGACAGGGTCCTATTCAAGTAAAAGTTCGCAACAGAAGTCTACTTATTTCCCTAGAGCCTTTGTTTTACCTGATGATTGGCCCATCAGATTTTGAGCTTCTTCGGAGGAATGTAAGGGCAGCTTTTCTCCTGAAGAGCAAAGAAGAAAGAGTTTTAATGCTTTTGCCTTCAAGGAGATAAGCAATGTCACTTCAACTAGGAAGCTCAAAATATGATGGACAAAATGGCAGCAACCAACTGGCACTTTTGACCATTGAGTGAAATGAAGATAATGTAAGTATTCTAATTCCCTCCACTATATCTGCCACCCTTATCTACAGTGAAAAATTTACACTGCAATATTTGTTTTGTCAATAAAGTTTATGAGACAAACAGCATTAGCTACAAGTCTGATTGTCCTTGTTTTTAATACACTTCTACAAAAAGAGAGATAACTCCCAAGAACCACACTTAATCCCCACCACATTTCATGAAGCACAGTCTAGTTCACATACAGTAGTACTCTGACATCAATATTCTAACACTTCTTTGTGCTTATGAAAAGTACATCCCAGACAGCGATACACAGGAAGAACTGAAAGGAATTTACAAAGCCTTTGCTGGCTTTCAATCTTCAGACAAAGCTTAACGAATGAAGCATTGTCAAAATGTATGGATGTCTCGCAATGAATAATATCAGCTTGTCGTCATGAATAACAACTCCTCTGTGCTAGAAAGGGCCAAGGAGCATTGGGTTTTGTATCAAGTTTGATTCACGTCTGCTTAAATAGCTCGCAAAGCAGGAAGCTGATAAAATGGCTTCTCAAAAGCAGGTAGGTGGGACAAGCACTGTTAACACAAGGAACTGGACTATAAGAAAAAATGGAAACATTAAACTAGTCTCTTAGTTAACTTTTCACCAATGACATTTGCAACTTCCATTTACTTGTCCTATTTATTTCCATTAAATAAAACAAGTTTAGAAAGAGAGAGAAACTCTACAGGTAAGAAGAGAAGGAAATCTGTAAAGGGCATCTGGGTACGTACCAGGGAAAGCGGGGGTGGTCTGTCCAAGGGGAGTAAAAGGGGTTTGCTGCATAGCCAACTGGTGGAGCTTGGTCAACTGCTGAGGGGGTAGGAGGGACATTAGAACTAAGAAGGTTATTGTTATAGAGTACAACAAGTCACACCAAAAAAATTAAGAACAAAATTATAATAAAAAAAACAGGAAGCCATGTTAAGACATGGCAAACACAACATTAACAGAAGGACTTGGCCTGGGTAAATACAGTAAGCCCAAATCTTTAGCAGAAGTGCTTGATCAGGGTCTGAAGTACAATACCAGCAGCAAGCCCAATTTTGATCTCTGTCTAACTGAAATTACTTAACTCCATCACTACAGATCTCTTCTGATCCCACAGGCACACAAATAGCATAGCCAGCACTGACAAAACTAGGAGATACTAATGCTGGTATGAAGGTGCCAATGCAAACTAGTTCTAGTTGCATCTTGGCTTCTCAGGCTTTGTAACTGACTACAACTGCCTACTATGAGCTTAGAATAGATATACAATATCTGAGCTGTGTCCAGTCTGCTGCCAGGTCCAGGATGGTCAAATTCCAATATTTAAGAAATCCTTTTAAGTTCCTGGAATAACTGTAAGAAACATGCAATGACTGACCATTCTATTTCATTACCCAGTGGATGTGACCTTCACTTTACTTGTATACAGTACATTTTGAGGGAAATTTATCTGGCAGGCAAACCAACTGTAGGTCTTAAAGTAGGCTTTTTAAAAAATATTTTATACAAGCTATCTAGCAGCTTGGCAAAATATGGGCTTCAGCCAACACAGGTAAGTATTTCAGATCCTGCATATCCCTTGTTGTGCTCGGAGTCTTTTCACGGCCCCTTCATAAACAGATCTCACGAAGAAGAATGCTATTGGAATACATTTTGTGCTCAATCTCTTCTATTGTTCCAAATTCAAAATTAACGAAGTAGAAATTTCCATCCTACTAAGGCCACTTTCAAGATTTTGCTGTGTATGGAGGAGGGAACATCATGTGTCACATGCCCCTCGGAGACCTTACAGTGCTTTGGTGACCTTAAAGGTTTACAGAATCATAGAAATCAGAAATGGAAAAAAAAACCTGATAGACCAATTAATCCAGCCCCCCTGCGAGGCATAGGGAGGGAGTTATTTTAATTTTTAAGTGAAATAACATTTGAAAAAAACTCCTTACTCCTGCAGCACATCTGAGGGAGGGCGTGCAGGGAAGTCTGATATTAGCAATGGGAAGGGTGAAGCACTGGCGGCAGAAGAGTTGGGAAGCTGAAGAAAACAAGTAGGGAGGTGGAAAGGGAATCTTAGAAATGGTATATTTCTGTCAGCTACCAGGGAGTTGGCAGGCAAAACATCAGCAGCACTTGGCATGCAAACTTTGGCAACTTTTTAAAACAAACTGGCAGAAAAGAGAAGGTCAAATATGAATATTCCACAAGTCGGAGTTTCCATCGGCTATTCTACCCAATCAAAAAGCACTGAAAGCACCACTTACTAAACATCTCTTCAAGGTTTCACTTATCTAGGGGGAGGAGTATCATTTTGCAAGGAGTTTTGTGTACAAATCTCTACCTATCAAAATAAGAATAAACCCTAGTATCATACACAACAGGATTCCATCAAAACAACGTGGAAAACAAGGTCTACGATATGTTATTCTCCTAGGCATGGCAACAATAAGTTAAATAAAAATAATATAATTATGAAAAGAAGAATTTTCCTCCCTCACACTAAAATGAAAACCAAAATGCTTTCTTTAGGCTTGTTTTAAAGTTAAAAATATAATTTTCAGTGATTCTGTAGCAATTACATTTTTCTTTTAAAATTAGTGTCTATATGCTGAATACTCACTGTGATCCCAAACGTCTACTGACAGTTACTGTGCAGTACCTTACAAGATCCACTTCTTCACTACTGTCATTGCCAGACTAGCTTCTCCCAGCATTCTTAGCTCACATGATATGAGTCTCACTTACTGCTACTGGGATTGAGAAATGGAAGCTGAAATAAATAACTTGGGAAGCTCAGACCACTCAATCAAACTGCTCTTTATCTGGACAGTCCTTATATACCCATGAAGGAACATTGTTTCATCCAAAGGAATGACTTCAGGGACTAGGGACATTATAGCCACTTGGGGCAGAGGGAAATAATGAACTCTTTTCTGTTTATTACTAATTTAGATTATTTTAAGAAATATTCTTAAAACAGAGAAATATTCTTAAAACAGACTTTTAACAAATGCATACTATAACATGAAAAAACCTCAAAAGGAACATGAACTTCATACTGAGGCATTAGGTTAAAGTTGCTAAAACCAATGCCTCAACTGTCTAAAACATATCTGGTGTGTCTAATTTGTGTACGCTGATGGGCTGGAGGGAGCTATACAAAGTTCTAGGATGTAGCATTTATTCGGACATATATTAGGTACAGAGGTGCCATGATCAGAGAGCACTAGTTTTTATCAGTAAGCAGTTGTGCAGAATAACGGTAGCCATCAACAAAGTTTCTGTGTATGCCTTACTAATGAACAATTGGCAAAGTGGTACATGGCTCAACATATATAATATTAGGTTCCATCAAACTGCACAATTTCCTACGCTCTTCATATGACTGTTTCTCACCCAAATACTCATGAGATTCCTCATCACTGCCAGCTGCCTTCCCTTCTCCCACTGCAGATTTCAAATGAAAACTTGTCTAGATGTTAACATATCTCAACCTGCAGATAAACACACAGGAGCAAACTTGTCCTAAGAGTCAACACTCCCATTGACTTGAGTGAGAGATTTAGCTGAATGAAAAGTTAGAAAATAATTTAAGATTTTACCCCAAGTACTTGAATTAATTTTCATTCCTTTAGCTTACTTTCAGATTTCCAGAACTTTTATTTTGTTTAGGAGTCTCTAAAAAAGAAGAGGTTCAAATATACAAATATCTGTTGTAGAAGACAAACATAGAAAATGTTCTGTCATATTCTATTAATTCAATTGTTCAACACTGTTTTAATGAACAGAACTTTGCAAGAGAGAGAATTATACAGCCAAAGCATGCAGTCTTCTTTCAGGCAACAAATAAACACATTTTTCAAAATAAAGCCAAAGTATAATGAACCAGAACCCAATATTCTTTTTCTAACACTGACCAGCAAATAAATATTCCTACAGTACAGCATATCATAACATGTTTTATTCCTGTAAGAAAGAGAAGCAGCATACTAAGAAGCAACACAGTACAAATGAATGCTGGGATTTTTTAAGAAGGAAAATTAGAAGAAAGAGTAAATTTGTCTGACTAAAAAGAATATATCACATTTTTATTTACAGTCTACTTAAGAGAGAAATTGAAATGAATGAAGCAAAAAACAGGAAATGTTATGCCAAACTGTCTAAAATGTGTACACTGAAAAATTATGGCTTACACTGTGCTGTCTGTTACACTTGATAAATATAGCACCTCTAAAAATTGCCTTAGCTACATTAAATGCCACTGTTATTGGTTTGCATGAATATTGTAGGAGCTGTGGATTTGTGACACCTATGGTTTGTGTTTGTAAGTCCCCATATTTTCTCACATACCACATACCCCCAAATAAGACACACTCCTTCTTTAGGGACGGCAGAATGAAGAAATAAAGATTTTTCCAAATGAAGGGATCTTGACCACATGGCTGAATACTGACCATCTCTGCTCAGACAAAAGCTGCTGCAAATTCCGCACCAGTTATGAAAGAGCTAAAGCTACAATGCTGAAGAATGTACTCTGCCCCTCCCTTCCTAGATGGCAAAAAAGGAGAGCCCAGAGAAGCCATTACAGCATCCCCATTCACCCGTTACAATGTCCCTGTGCTTCAATTCTAGTGCAGAAATCAGTTTCCCAGCTTAACACATGGACCCCAGTCTTGGAGGGCTGGATTCTGGGGAAACAGGATGTGTGGCATGCGAGTAAATATAATATTGTGCAAATAGCAATCATGTATTTAAATCATCTTATCCCTCAAAAATACAAATATTAAACCATAGTGATTCTTTAACAACATGAGATTCACACTAGAGACTTTCAATATAAGGCCATACAACATGCAATGGTGGCTATTAAGTCTAAGATTTTCAGAGGGACGTGAGGAAGTTAGGAGCCTGAATCTCACTAAAGGTTACTGACAGCTGGGTGTCAAACTCCTTTCACAGTTCTGTTGAAAACTCCAGCATTTCCACAATTGCCAACAGTTACCATCTACTGAATATGAAGAGATTTCTGTAATTTATCCCTCTATTTAACTGAGAGTTAATTGTGTTATATGCTGGTTTCTTAATGGCATCTGTTATATAAATAATATAATGCACTGCAAGCCCATATCACAGGGATGGGATGACCAGTTCAGAAGGTTACATCCCCTAGGGTTGTATGGTGATGGTATAAAAAGATGTGAAGCACACATGCAAGGGGACAGATATGAGAATTCCCAGGAAACCTTAACCCTGACTTTTCCGAGTCAGAGCCTTAGCCCACTGGAATTATGCCAATTTATATTTGGCCTTCTAACATATATGCAATTGAAATCTCCACCTTCTCATTACAGTAAAGTATGCTTTTGGTTTTACTACTTGGCAGCTTTTTAAAGATAAATTTGTATTTTTTCTATTTCTAAGTATTTTACTGAAATATGAAGCAGTGTTTATTTACATACTTTCTTCTTAAAAAAAAGATATTCTTTTAATGACCAGCTTCACTCCAAAATAAATATAAACAGTTAACAAATGTGAATTTTGGCATGAATGGCTAAAAATTGCAAAGACATTAGTCTTTGCAATATGGATAGTAGAAACTACCAAAATCCCATGTGAAATGAATATCAGTCAAATACAATACTTTTTTCATTTGTAATGAATCTACTCCAACAGGAGAGTGTATCAAAGCTGTTATCAAACAAAAGGACAATTTGGTATTTAATCAATGCCAGAAGTCAATAAGCACTAGCTGGGTACACAAAGGGTGCATCTACATGAGACGTTTACTGTGGAGTTACCTAATTAGCTCTGCAGTAAAGTCTGAGCATCTACACATCTATTAAGCCATAGTTTCTCAACCTGTGGTACGTGTACCCCTGGGGGTATGCGAGACACAAGCAGGGGGTACATGGGTCCCCAATACTCTCTCTCTCTTGCCCTCTTTTCCTCTCTCTCTTGTCCCTTCCTCCTCTCAAAACTACGGCAAAAATGTTGGTGCACCACGCATTGTGCAGCACTTTACATTCCCCAGTATTAATTTGGCGTGCAACACTTTGCACAGCACTGGGTTCAGCCCTCCTAGCTTTGGCCAACATCACCTCTAGCCCAAGTACATACTTGAGTTGTGCACACCTGGTGTAAAAGGTGGCAACCCTACCCACACCAGATCAGACATCTGTCATATTATGGCCTTCTATACACAGCCCTTCTTCCAACATATGAAACACATTAGTCTGTATATATAAAATCCCCTGGAAAATTGAGTGTTGGGGTACTTATTAAAATTTTCAGAAGTTAGGGGGTACTTGCTACTTAAAAGGTTGAGAAACATTGTATTAAGCCACAGTAAACTAATAAATGCCTCTGTAGGATAGTGCTTATTTAATCCACTCCAATGCACATGTCAATGCTGACAGGGCTGGATGGGGCATGAGAGTGCACTGAAGCACCCTTGCCCCAGCCACCCCCTCCACAGCACATTGAGCCAGGTCAGAGCAGCCCCAGGCTGGCAGGCTGAACTCCCTGAGCTTCCTGTCAGCCAGGGCTGCTCCAATCTAGCTCAACATGCTGCAGTCCTGGACACGCATGTAAATGTGACATCCAGAAACAATAAATTCTGGCGCAAACTGTGCCAGAGCTTATTCAGTCAAATTGATAGCACATGTAGCTGCCCCCAAAAGATACAAATCTCCATATTCCCTTCCTCTCTCAACCAAGTACTATATTTGGCCTATATTTGTTTAGTGTTTAAACAGGGGTATTAGGAGAATCAGGCAAATAAATAACAGAACAGCTCCATTCTACCAGTCATCTACCCAATATTTTTGCAATCGTCAAAGCACTGCGCAAAAATTATTGCAGTCTATAGAAAAAACAATCCTGGTCCCCAGCACTGTAATGAAGCACTACCTTGGTACTACCTCATGAGGGAGAGTTTCATATCCTGAGTCACCATATTATTTGCTATAGCTCCAAAGGGCATCACTTTTATCTGGAAGTTTTACAGCCAAGCACCCATCATGGCCAACCTTTGGAGGTTATGAAATCCGACAAAAGCACAGCATAAGATGATGCGGCCCTCTCAATACACCTGCAGATGGATTGT
This sequence comes from Alligator sinensis, assembly GCF_000455745.1. Lineage (NCBI taxonomy): Eukaryota > Metazoa > Chordata > Crocodylia > Alligatoridae > Alligator > Alligator sinensis. The sequence continues at coordinate 1,803,592 of NW_005842017.1, forward strand.
AACGTAAGTATGATATAACCATTATCTCATTAGGATCAGTCATTCATGACTCTCAGAGATTTATCCCAGACATTTCTGACCTTGTATATGCAATACATACTCACTGGATCAAGTCCCTGACAACAACAGTTTGGCAGGCATAGGTAAAATGAATGTGCCTGTATTATGGCTTAATCATCACTTTAAGAGAACAAGGTCTTTCCCCAATCCTAATATTGGCATAGACCAGCTCAGAGAAGCAGCTCTCTGAAATCAATGTAGCCTCTTTGGTCCTAAAACTTTCAGACTAGCAAACAGAGCATAGATAAGGAAGTGAAATATTATAGCTATATATTTTTCCATATCTATATCTAGATCTGTAGCTACAAAAGTGAGTTCAAAATATTATTTGATTTATATGTTTGACAAAAAGTAAGATTTACTTAAAATTAAAAACCTGGTGGGTAATTTCTGTAATCTTTCACATTTTTTCTAAATTTTCTACAAAAAAGAAAGAAATTTCAGTCTCTGAAACTATTTCATTTTTAGCTTTTTCCATTTCCTGTGTACTCCACAATTTTCTCCAGTGAAATAAGAGGGAAAACAAAGAACTGGAGAGGAAGTGGGAAGGATGAAAAAACACAAACATTCATTTTTTTAATTACCTGCCCCCCACCTCCAACAAAAAAACTGGATTTTCAAGTGCCTTTTTCTTTAAAAAAAAAAAAAAGAAAAGAAAATTGTGACATTTTCCAGAGATTCTAAACATAAATATGTCACAACCCAATTAAATTGTGCCCATGCCACTGAGCAAGAGATACCATTCAAATCATCCTCATTTTGAATATTAAGGGTTAAAAGACATCCCTGCCAAGAAATTCCTTGAAACAAAACGCTGGTGGTGTACTGCAGATAATTGGTCAGCTGAAATAAAATGCTAGGGGAAACTATATATAATTGGTCCAAAGATAAACGTAAGCTCCTCACACGTAGCACACACGTAACAGGTAGAGAAACCTAACCCACTACCTTATAACTTGAGGAGACAAAGAGCTGCCACCTGCCAAAAATTAAAGATTCCATATAACGGTTCACCATTGGATATTCCTGTAAAACACCTCTGCCTATAAATAGTTTAACAGTTTCCGCCCAAGGCGGAGAGCTCTGGGGATCTCACAGGAAACACCTGTGCTTGTCACCAGAGAATTGGGAAATTGATCAATTCCCAATCAATCGCCCCGTCAGCGTAAAATATTGACGAAGAAAGTCTTGCAAGCGCGACCGTACGTTCCCGGCGCCACGTCCGTCGTTATCTCGTTGTAACCTAACTGCGTGCGTGTACTCGACTCTGTAACCGAAGTTATATGTGTATATTCAACTCTATAACCGAAGCTGTAACGGAACAAAGGCTCGCCTGCGTCGTCCACCACTATCTAGGCGACGTAAGTAAACAAACTCCTGTAACCTACATGTGTCTGTGCCTGGTTAATTCCACTCCATCCATCACTACCCGCCTGCCGAGCTCTAAATCTAAACACTCCGGTGTAAGTCAGGCAGCTGCTGGCTGCTGCTCTGATTCGCAACAAACTAAATGTTTCATAAAACACCATTAAGTTTGTGCAGTTGTTCCTGTCCTCTGCTTCAGCATCTGCCATGCCCTGACCATTGGAATGCTCCTAGATAGTGAGCTTTGGGAATAAATCAAACTGCCTTTGCTAGCCTACAAAATGGACTGTTTCTCACTGCAGAGAGCAATCAATTTGCTTCCCAAACAACACTGGTTAGGTATGAAGGATATTCTCTGGAACTACAAAGTGAGAACTAGTAAATGTATCTTCATGCATTGCCAGCCCAGTCCCGTTTTCTCTGACTAATGGAATCCAGTGGTGAATGCCTGTGTCTTTAGGGGCAAAGAACTCGCATGTGGCTCTCAAAGAGTACCTATTTGCCCAGCTCTCAAACATACTATTACCTGGCTCATCTTTCAATTGTAAAACCCATGACAATCATCAAAAGTCTGACACACTTCTCTTCTGAAAAGGTTGTGGTAGTGAGCAGCCTCCTCAGGATAAGAACAGAAATCAGTTATTTGTGCTAGTATGCCTAGATCCTGTTAATGATTTCGATGCTACTGACTACAAAGGGCTGCCAATTTGTCTTGGAAGGACTGGACAAAGTGGTTAAAGTGGTTCCATTCAATTTAAGATAGAATTCAAAGGGCTGTTTTGGGTAACTGCTTCTTCTTATCAATGGGGTTAGCCATGGCATCCCATGAGGGTCAATTCCATCTTTCCCCTTGTTTAATGTCCATGTAAAGCCACCAGAGAATGTCACGAGGAGCTATGAACCAACACATAACCAAGAGACTGAGGACACACAGGTCTGCATCTCCTCTTCTTTGAATCTACATTAGATAATTTCCTGGCTTTCTCAACAGAAGTTTGGGCCATGGAGGAAAGCTAGCTAGTTTAAATAATCCATCAAAATTGGGATGCCAATGGTAACAGTGGGCCTCAAGCCTGAGATCTCACTAGATTCCTTCCTGCTCATGGACTCTCAGAGAACAGTATAGCAGAAGTGCTTCCTTTCACTTCAGGATGGCAAAGAGGCTGCTTCTTTTCACTTGAACAGTTTCATCCATCTTTCTTACCTCAACAATAAACTATAGCCTGCTGTACCAAGAAAGGCAACCTTCAGCAAACTTCAGCTACTATAAGATGATGCTATTGATCACTGGCTAGGCCAGAATAAAGAGAAAAGACTATTACACTTGCGCTCTGTCCACTGCATTAATTGGCAATTCACTTCCAGGTGAAATTCTAGATGTTGATTATAATTACAAAATCCTCAGTGGTTTAGATCACTGTTATCTCAGAGATGACCTCTCTTGGGTCTTAGTTAACTAGGTGTTTCACATGCTTCTGCCAATCATGAAGTCCATGGAAGACAGGGACTCTTCCTTTCACAGGTTGTTCTTTATGAAATTCTCTCATACCAGAGATATCTCAGAGCCTAAGTCTGGCTTCCTATACAACACACTTTAAGATACAACTCATAGAAATACAGATCTGAAGTTCAAAGCACCTGTCTCACCAGCTTCGGCCTTCAAATTCAGCTAGGAGTCTTGGGAACTGCAAGCACACACCCTCAATTTTTGAAGAAGTGGTAACGTACTTAACCTAATTCATTGTAGTATAGTGCAGACTGATACTACCACGAGAAGTGGGTTTCTCATGCTTCTTCATTCACATCCCTAAGAAATTGAAGCAAACAGGTAGGCCAGGCAATTCCCTGAGGCTGTGGACTGGTTTATTTGTGGAGGTTGTACCTATACATGGGATTTCATGTACTGATCCTAATTTTCTTTGGGGTAAAACACTAAAGAAACTGCCAATGAGGCATACTGGTGAAGGTTGCAAAGGGGATGTGCCCTTTGCCACCTGTACCCAGGTTTATATCACTAGAAGTAGACATCAAGAAAAAAAATAATTTAACTAAGAAACAGCAGTCCTTTCTTCTCCTTTTCTTCACTCCTGCTCCCCACCAAATACTGAGATCACCAGAACAGCCAGAAAGTAGCAAGAATTAGCTATAATTACCTATATCCTTTCCTACAGATAAATCATGCACAACAGAAAGCTTTGCTGACCGACTCATTGCTAGGCAACTTTTGGGGTCTCATCTCTGTGTTATGCCAAATAAAATGTTTGGGATGTTTGTTCCCATTCACCAAACTTAGCATTTTATAGTCTGTGCTTAAGTTATTGAACTATTTTGTTTTGAACAATGGGAAGAATTCAGCATTGTCATACAGACTTCCTTTCTAGTAAGACTGAGAACATATTTAATGACAAACTTATGGGAAGGCACAGCTCTGAAAGCAAAGTTTTTGAGACAGCCATAATACCCTAAGTTTTCAAATACATCTGCCCTTTCACATGAGCGCCTAGATAAGTCATTGTATGCATTTGATTATCAACATTTAATGAAGATGAGGAAGTAGAGGTGAAAAACTATTTTGACCATTCTCTAAGGCACAAAATGCATATAGGATGTATATCTTAGTAAAGGGATAGCACTGAACAATGCAGTAATTTAGCATCAGGCCAAGTCCTCAATATTAATAAAGTTTAGTGCTAATAGGTTAAAGGCTATTCAAGGTATTACAGATACTACACATGGTCAGTTACTTTGAGAATACAGTATTAATATTATTGTGTAATATTAATATTAGTAGTAATTAACAGAAGCATGCAGGTGACATAGAAGAGTAGAATGGATATAAGAAAAATTAGGGTAAAACTCACATCCGGGTGTGGAATAGCATATTGTCCCTGAATTGTATAGGCCTGCAAAAGAAAAAATATATATTATTAGACTTTACAGCAGCATCCAGTTAAATCCTATGTCTCACCTGAGCCTTTTTTACCAAATTATTTTTCCTTTCAATAACCCACATGGTAAAACAGAGAAGGTATTTTGATTTTTTGACATGTACATTCACATATAAATTAAGCCAGATAGGGCAACCTCATCCTTCTCCATAGTACCCTACAGTCAATGTTAAAATTGCTCTGTTCAGTTCCTTTCAGCTGTAATTCTTTGGAATGCCGACTATAAAACACTCTGCTTTCTAATCCAGACCATTGGACTGATGTCATGAAAATAACATGCCTTCCCTCTTAAAAAGGTTTCTGCAACAAGCAGCAGCACTGCTGTGTAAAAAGACCCAGAACAGTCCTTTAAATTACATAATTATAATATAATTATTTAAAATAGAGCTTTTTAGCAAGCATACAGAGAAATCCCAAAATGCCTCTGTTTGGATTATAGGATTTCTAATTCAGCATTCAACACCAAGCCAGAACTACAGAACTGCTATACAGTATTTAAACCCAATACACACTTTGCTGTACAAGATTTTTTTAACACAGTTATGCTCGGGAAGCCCTACAAATACATATCAGCAGCTGGTTTGCTTAAAACAACTCTTCGTAATGTGATTATTTCCAACCTCTCATTGTGATCTGATTACATCTTTCCAAGAAAGATTTGGATGATCAGAACATTGCAGGGACTGAACTGGATAGTACAGTGTGTAAAACTAAGACTGGTTTTAGTTCCAAAAAACATCTTAAGATCACACATAAAAAGCACATTTGTTAAATGAATGGAAGTTTTAAAGTGATTGACTATATTCTCTTTTAATCTCCATACCAATTTCACAGGGCACAGTAAGCCCTGTGACTATGACAGTGAAGTCACAATCATGGAAATATTTTCATAGTAAGTGAAGTAATTTCATCACCCTTCGATTTCATGTTACACTAGAAAAACATACTGCATGTTGTTTGCAGGAGTCATGGCTCTATTTTGCATCTGCTGGGTATGTGCAACACAGAAGTTCCTCGTGGCAGGTGACAGACAGTTTATATGCAGACAGGCTGTGGAACTGAGACCATTAAAATTCAGACGATAGAGACATTTCCGGAGTACATATAAAAGCCCTTTGGACTACATTTTCAAACACATTTCTGAAGGCTCATTTTCTTCTATGTAGAGATCATTCTTTCATAACATTCTAACTTTAATTTAAAAATTGCACAACTCTAAGCAGGAGTTGCTTTTATCAGCCTGGTCCCATAGGATACTGAGCATCTGACAAGAACTCAGCAACCTCGTGTTAGGGGCACTTGGTAACTTTTAGGACTGGACTTTCTAAGTAATTGCTCTCACTATAATAAATATAGTTTAATGGAACTGCACTGTGCAAAGTTATAAATGTCAGCCATAGATAAGCAAAGATACAGCAGTCAACTTTGGAGCCAATATTAACCAGGCTCTGAATCTGGCAGCTTTCAGCTATGCTTATGGCCTGAGTCTTAGAAAGCATGCATCATGCACTGAATTTACCCACTTCAAAGTCCATTAATTGTTTTTATTTTCCACCCATTCATGATCCATACTTGTAAAATAAATAGGTAATTCAGAAAGCATATTAAGAGTGCAGACAGAGGGTACTTACTTTAGACAAAACTTCTATTGGTAACTGCTAGCAGGACTGGAACCTTTATCCAAATGAATATTCATGTACACTGCCAGATATTATGGCTGGGATTTATAAAGATGCACAAGGAGTCTGAACAGCCTATTTCTATCCAAATTAATGGGCAGCTCTTAAATCTATTATTCCATAAGGCAGTGTTTATAAAGAAAGAAAAATAATCCAGCCCAGGGTCCAGCTGTGACTGGCACAGGTGAAAAAGGTTTAATTCAGAAAATGGAAGAGTTTTCTCTGTTCTCAGTACTGGCTTCAACAGACAGAAACTTCCCTCTCAGGACCATCACAAATGAAGGCATTCTATGCTTTATTCAAATGAACACTAGTAAAAAAAAAAAAAATCACTGAAACAAAACATGTGCATATTTTTCATCAGAGTAAAAACAATATGGTTTTTCAGCCTGACAGAATTTGCTGAGCTGTGCAGTTAAAAAGTTTAAACAAGTGCCTTTATATAAAGAACATGCATACAGTCATTGATTAACATATCCCATGAGGTACAGAATTAAAAATGAAGAGATTGCTTGTATTCACCACGGTGAAACCAGGTAAGTGAATCAGACTCAGTACCGGTGATATCTGTGATATAGTCATTGACTTTTGCAAAGGTAACACAAATACCTACTCATATATTGTGGAAAGTAACACAAAGCAAAGCGGATTTTTTTTCAAATATTTTGTTTTCTATTATAAAATGTGCAGTATTTATACCTTGCTAAATCTATACATACACCATAAAGCCATATTAGGGTGAAATGTATTTCTGTGCAGGAAGCCAATACAAGGCAAGTATGCCACTTACATCTCACTTATGCCCTCAAAATAGTGCATAAGTTACATTTAAGTGATATATGAGCCTTGTGCTTACTGTCTGCATTACAGCAAATTTCCCTCTCTATAACCTTGAGATCTAGTTTGGTATTTGCAAGGGATCTTGGATTTTTATCAAAGCTTTATAGCAATCCTTAATATATTCTTTTTATCCCCTCAAAAATAAGCACTACAGATACAAACAGCCATATACTAGATACTCTAGTATCAAAGATCTTATTGGGATATCTTACTAGTCAAAACATTTTCAGATGATTCCAAAATAAATGGCATAAAAGATGGATAACAGTTTGTAAAGGGAGAGTAAAGACAGCACAGAAAAGAAAAATGTTGAATGGTCAAAAAGTTACAACATTGCTCCAAATCAACAAGTTGGTCACTTCAGTGATATCCCTAGATTGGCTGGGTGAAGAACAACAAGAGCAGAAAGGTTGGAGACCAAAAGACAACAAGCATTTTTTGTTGTTGTTTGGTTTTCATTTCTGGAAGCAAAAATTCTTTGACATATAGAACATTACCATTTCTTAAGGCACATTCTGGATTTCCTCAGTCTCCAAAGGGTTAAATTCCCCACTCATATCTTTTTCTCATAAAGTATAGTAATAAGGACAGCTGATTGAGGCTGTTCTCTCAAATGTTAAATTTTCCTTTGAATTTCAATTTGATATTTTGACTAATTTTCTTTTGGAGGTCAGACTTTGAACATTGTACATTGCCATCTACAGTTTACAGCAACTGATTACAAACAGGATCCAAATGGATGATAAGTTATACTCTGTATTCAGTAATATACTTACTTAATTCTAGACAGGTTTCACTGATTACAGAAATTTAAAGAGTAGGACAATAAGCATAACATTCAAGAATATATTTAAAATATGTCCAGCCTCTTGGGGATATTCTACCGAATGTCTTTCTTTAAATGCCGAGTTAGTTACAGATATGAAGGTGTCCTGCACAGATGAAAGTCAATGTTCTTAAAAAGTGAAATTACAATTCAGTAATTACTTTTTAACATCAGCATTTCCCAACCCAATTTCAGATATTGCCAGTCAAAAGCACATGGAAAAATCCATGGCATCTCACTTTGGGTAGATTTACATGCAACTTCCTCTGCTTCCATTGACTTAACCCACCCATACATTTGCTCAAGTACCCCCTGACGCTATGATATGGCATATTCTTCCAAGTCCTGGAGCTACGTTATGTGGATTACTCTATTATTGTGATACTGGAGATATGCAGTCAGTTATGTCTGAGGCTTCCCCTCCCAAGAAGGGACAGAAACCATGGCCCACAAAGGCTTGGGTCTTGTGCCATCTGTACAGAAGTCAGGGCATGTATACAACTCCTAAAACAGCCACATGGCCCCAGGCTCTACAGAACCTGAGCTGCTTCTGGAATCCTGCTCAAAGGTCAGGATGGCTTTTGGAAGCATGGAAGGAGAAGCTGTGCAGTAAGTTATTAAAGGGTGAATGCACTCACTTGTACTACTTTGACTTGTGACTAGTACTCAGTCACTGCATAAGCTCCTGGCCCTTCACTCCAACTACAGTCAACTGCTGTTGATTCCCATGGGTGTAGCTCCATTTGCTATTTGTAACAGTCAGTGACTATGCTCAGGGTGCCCCAGGCTGAGGGCCAAGTAGGGTGGGAAAGCAGAAATCATTGTTCATGCGATACGTGGGGACGGCGTACAGACACCAGGAGCCTGGGAATAAGTGAGTTAGGAAGCCTTGAAAGAAAATGGAGGATATGGAAGAGTGGGAGAGCTGAGACAGGTGGCCACGTATTGTGGGATGGGAGAGCCTGAGACAGTTGGCTGGATGTTGCAAGGAGGGTTAGGATAGACTGGGACTGAGAGATGAGAAGGTTGTTAGCAGAATGGGAAAGCCTGAGGTAATTAAAGTTGTTGCCAGGCACTGGGAGAACTTATGGCAGGTAGAAAGGGTATTTTAGGGAGAATGGGAGCAATGCAGGCTGTTGGGAAACAGATTAAACCAAGGCATCCGGAAGGAATTGGTGGTATTTGGTAAGACTAAGGCAATAAAGAGCTAGACCAGGACTTCTCCAGTCAGCTTATGGAGGCGGTTAGGTCAAGGGATGTTATTGTCATGGGTGACCTAAACTACCCAGACATTTGCTGGGAGGAGCAGACAGCCAGGTCTGACCGCTCACGTAGGTTCCTGGCTGTATTACAGGACCTTCACCTTATCCAGAAGGTGCACAGCCCCACTAGGGGTAACGCCTTGCTGGACCTGGTCCTGGCCATGGGGGGATGACCTGGTGAGGGGACTGCAGGTCCTTGACCACCTGGGCAATAGCGATCATCACATGCTGGATTTCACTATCCAACGCAGGGTGTCCAGGGCTCACACCAAGGCTAAAGCCCTTGACTTCAGAAGGGCCAACTTCAATGAGCTTAGGAGACTAGTGGGGGAGGCACTAAGGGCCCAGAAGGTAGAGGAGATGGGAGTCCACGAGGGATGGTCATACCTTAAGGGGGCGATCCTTCAGGCCCAAAGGATAACAGGCCCTGAGAGAAGCAAGGGGGATAAGAGTGCTCAGAAACCCCCTTGGCTCAGCAAGGGCATTCAGCAATGCCTGAGGGAGGTGTACAACTAGTGGACGGGAGGAGCTATTACCAAGGAGGAGTACTCCTCCTCAGCCTATGAGTGTAGAAGGGCTATTATGAAGGCCAAGGCAGAGATGGAGCTCAGGCTAGTGTCCAGGATTAAGGACAACAAAAA
>NW_005842017.1:1814971-1831587 GCF_000455745.1 Alligator sinensis
GAGAATAGGATGGGGTTCAACGTAGACAAATGCAGGGTGCTGCACCTTGGGATAAGGAATCCACAGCACACATACAGGCTGGGGAGTTCCCTTCTTGAAAGCACAGAGGCGGAAAGGGATCTTGGAGTCATTACTGACTCCATGATGAACATGAGCCGCTAATGCCAGCCCGCAGCCAGCAAGGCCAGCAAGGCCAGCCATAACTTGTCATGCATCCAAAGATGCATCTCAAGCCGGGCCAGAGAGGTGATACTCCCCCTCTATGCGACTTTGGTCAGGCCGCAGTTGAAGTACTGCGTCCAGTACTGGGCACCGCACTTCAAATGGGATGTGGCCAGCCTGGAGGGGGTTCAGAGGAGGGGCACCCACTTGGTGAGAGGGCAGGACAGGCCCTACGAGGAGATACTGAAGGACCGTAACCTGTTCAGCCTCAGCAAGAGGAGGCTGAGGGGGGACCTGGTGGCTGCCTACAAGCTCATCAAGGGGGATCAACAGAAAATAGGCAGATAATTTTCTGCCTGGGGTCACCTGGGGTGACGAGGAACAATGGTCATAAGCTGATGGAGAACAGGTTTAGGTTGGAGATCAGAAGGCAATATTTTACAGTTAGGGTGGCCAAAATCTGGAACCAACTTCCCAGGGAAGTGGTCCTCGCCCCTACCTTGGGCATATTCAAGAGGAGGTTGGACGATCACCTGTCTGGGGTCTTGTGAACCCAGCATTCATTCCTGCCTGTGGCAGGGGGTCAGGCTAGATGATCTGTTCAGGTCCCTCCTGACCCAAGCTACTATGAAACTATGGAAGTTGCTTGTGTCGCACCGAATACCTGATGCTCATCAATGCCGCAGCATACAAGGGGAGAATGAGAGACTGAGGCAGCTGGGGGGCATTTCTTCTACATCACTTGTTCCAGGCATAGAGCAGGGGCACTTGCCCTTTATCTTGGATACAGGAGTTGTACAATTAAATAGGACTTTCTCTTATTCAAAGGAGACAGAAAGCATTTTTTGGGAAAGAAGCTAAATATTTAACCCAGCATTACAAGGTGTGAAAAACTGATACACACTTGATCTGAGCCTTCAAGAGGCCGAGAAGCAATGTAAATCGAACCCAAAAGACAAAACAGCATTCCATTTTAGAGCAAACAATGAGAAATGTCTGAACTCTAGAGGCTTATTTCTGCCCTGAAATAACTTCTGTTCAAGACACCAACACGTTTATACCAGGGACAAAAAGTTTCTTCCATCTTACTCTCCCTTGTAAAAAGATAGTTACTTGAACAGCTGGACCCAAAGCGCTTTCATGCAACTAGAGTGAATAAATGATGCAATGAGTACTTATCTTGATTTTAGTGACTAGTAAGAGACAACTACAAATGCAACATTCTGTTATCAAAGCATGTGCCTTTTCCATGTGTTTCAATCATGGTTTGTATTTCTATTTATCATGGTTCAGGGGACAAGAACCCTTTAAACATGTCATCTTGGAAGCAGTTGTTAGATATTCAGCTACTACAAAGCAAGGTGTTAAGTGGCTATGACTCCACTTGAAAGCAGTGGCACTGGTTGGTGCTCATTCCCACTGAACACCAGACCTTGTGTGTCCAAGCTGGGTGTTCAGTCCTTGGAGCACACAATTACTGAAGCACCTACAAATGGATATTTCTGAAATTATAGCTAGATATATTTCTGTCTTCTTTCAGTCTGACCTGAAGTGAAGTTAGTGCAGACCTGGGGGCATTCCCTCTTCTAATTACATTATTAGGTACTACAGTGGTAGATACTGAAAAAAACAAGACTTAATTAAAGAGATAGCTGAATTAGATAGATAAAATAATTATCAGCAATTGGCAATGAAACACCTGCAAGATGAATTTCTGAATACTACCTATATATTCTTCTGAAAACACTTTGAATGCTGATATCCTCTCTCTGCAATAACTAAAATCATTTTTGTAAGCCAGCTAGAAACCACTTCAAGGGTTTTACACAACAGGTTATATTTCCTCAATGAAACTGTTTTTTAAAATTACTTCAGTCAGCTGGTGTAATATTGGCGTATAGATTTGGCCTCTATCAAATCAATTTTAGAGCTGAGCTAAAGGAATGATGTAAACTAGATAGAGTAATGTGGGGGGTTCTTTGATGGTCAGTTTTTGACAGAAGGTGAAATGAAAAGTATCAGATAGAGGTAACGTTTTCCCAATTGTTTTTAAATTGGATTTAAAAAACCATATAATTCTTGATAGGAGTTTTAATAAAAACATGCCTTAATGGTCTGAAACAGTGTCAGCATCCATAATTAATTCTGTATGCAAATTTTTGGCACACCTATGTGTGCAAGTTCTGTGGAAGGGGAAGACTTCAATAAGTAAAACAGGGTTCAATTTAGCTTGCAAAGGATTATGATAAACCACACTTAACTGTAAGCCAAACTCTGCCTTGGCTTACCCTGTGTGCACTCAAGAAAATGCAACATTGTCTGTTATTTAACAGTCTGTCCATTAGAAATAATGTACATTTCCTTGTACATCATTATCTTCTGATATGTGTGTAAGTAATGAAAGTTTTAATATAAGGCCCAACCCTAAAATCTGTCCTCAGGCAAACCTTTTATGGAGACTCACCCCAGGATCTCCAGGGGCACGTCTTCATAAGTGGAGAAAGCCCATGCAGGTCCCAACAAGAAGGCATGGGACCCGGGGAACCCGCAGCACCACATACCTCCCTGCCAGGACATGCGTTAGGTCCCACACTGACCATGTTTCACAAGGAGGCATTAAGCAGTGCAGGTCCTGGCAAGGAGACCCAGGGTGGCATGAAACCTAGGGAATTATCAGCATCCTGTGCCTCCACGCTGGGACCTATGCTGACCCATGCCTCTTTATGAGGCCCAAGTCTGTGTGAGACCCAGAGTGGAACCCAGCATGAAGGCACAAGATGCCAGGAATTCCCCTGCTGCCTTGTCAGGACCTGCACCAACTTATACTTCACATGGAGCATGGGTCGATGCAAGTCCCAGCAGAGGCATGGGGTGCTGGGGATTGCCAGGGTCCTGCAACACCCTATGCCCCCAGGGCCCCATACCAGGACCCCACTGACCCATGCCTCTATGTGAAAAATTCTGCACCTCCTTGCAGCACAGGTCCCAGCAAGGAGGTGCAAGGCAGCAAGGGACATGAGCAAGAAGAATGCATCGCCTTTTGTCCCATCAGGGGGACAATGGACAATTTATGTTTCAGACAAGAAAGTGGATCAGTTATGGCAAGATGCATCCCGCCACAGCTGATCCACTTCATTTGGCAACGTCTGTTTATACCCTGAATTCTGTGAGTTGTGTTGAGCACCTTGGTTCGGAGTCAACAGGGAGCAGTGATTTTTTTTTCATTGATTTTAGTGGGAACTGGATCTGCCCCTGGAGAGCAGAGGCACTCAGTGCTACATTTGAATAGCACAGAGATTCTTTAATTATGTCATCACATTTTAGAATGTGTGAAATTTTTTTGAATGAATCTAAAAATGCTAGAAAATGAATGCATTTAATGCAGTCAATGAATAACCTTTTCTCACATCAAACATAATTAAAATGGATAATTTTCAACAAAAACTGGGTTTTGTTGTGCATTAGCAAATGAATGTTGGCCAAACCTGAGCAGAACTGTACACCAAATTAGGCAATTTTTTCAGCTAAGGTGGACTGGGAATTAGAAACTGGCAACTGTGTGATGCTTTAAATGCAGCCCTAATTTTAATGGTCTGAACACATTCAGACCAGATTCCAATTCTATATCACCCTGCACTAAGAGCCTGCAAGTACTTTGAGCTTGAAATAAAGTACTTAATCATGCGCTGAATACCAGCTGCTTAAACTGAGTATGGGCTAATAGTCTTTGCTGGATCAGGGTCACAGCACTCAGCACCTTAGGGCCATGCTGTATGTTACACTTAAGATGTGTGAACTGCACTTAAAACATGAGCTTTTGGGAAACACATACTAAGTGCACTTGTATTGTAGCAGTTACAGCTTTTCATGGGACCATCTCCACATCTTAGCTATCGTCAGACTACTTCACAGATCTCAGCTATTGTCAGGCTACTTCTTAGAGATAATATGAGTAATCTAGCAGTTCTGTTGGCATGGGTGGGATTCAGAGGCAGGAGTAGCACCTTCCAGGCTTAGCTCCCCATGCCTCCATCTGCCCATCACCTGTAGCAGAGACCCAGGTTGCCTCAGCCTGCCAGGGGCAGATGCTGCCAAGCTGGGCAGTGTTGGGCATGTGGTAAGGAGGGAGGATGTGGGCTCTGGGAATGGGGGTTGCATGATCTCATGGGCAGACATGCAAGCTGGTGTTGCAGTCAGTGCCTGGTGTTGGAGTCAGTGTCTGCAGGGCATGCACAGGTGGCTCTAGCCCTGTCCAGAGCAGACTGAGATCATAGTAACTATTGCTGTGTGGCTGTTCAGAACACACTCTAACTTTCAGTCCACTATGGTTACGCTTACTGTGATCTCAGATAAAGCACTTGCTTAGTATCCTGTGCTACAAGCCCTTACCTTGCAGGAGTAAGATGTTAATGTGGTGAGATTTGTAATCCAAAGTGAGTGCTGAATTGCTGCTGCGGATAGTCAGTCTCTTCCTAGAATGCATGACAGTGAGAAGCATGTTTTGCAATTAACTTCAGTCCCCTGCAAATTGGCTGGAGGAAGTACTTTTGAAATACGCCTACTGATGAATGGAGAAGTGAAGCCAATTTTTCAGGCAAAGAAACAATCAGCAGTTTTGCAAAGAGCTTTAAGTCCAGCTGCTACGGCACAATATGAATGGGATGACACCATGCAAGTGAGAAGGCGAGAAAACCTGAGTGCACTAACGGGCAGCGGCTGGTGCTGCAGTAAAAGGCTGAGGTTGGCAGTGGAGGCCGCAAGCGGGTCGGCTCTTACCTGACCACCTGCAAAAATGACAGGGGTGGAGGCGGGCTTTGGGCGATAGGGAATGGTGGCACCTTTCGGTGGGGACTAGGAAAAGGGACAAGGAGAGGGAGAGAAAACATTAGAACAACTTTCCTGCAATATTAGTAAAGAGAAAGTGTCATTGAAATATGTCATTGAACACATAAATACAACAAATGCTATAACACAATCCTTGTCCTGCAGTTTTTCCATGGGACATTAAGTCCTTTAATTATTTTGAAAGAAAAAACGTTGGTACCAGAAAACTATGATTTCTACACAAGAGCATAAAAGGCAAATAATAATTCGACAGATGGAAAAAAAAACCTATTCTCGAATTAAACTAGGCAAGGAATTCTTTTCTCCCCTAAAGTTTGTATACCTTCTTAACTTAACCCCATTCAGTCCCCTACATTCACTACTCCACAATTTCCCTTTTTATTTTTTATTTCTCTTTTTATCTATTTTTCCCTAAGTTTCTGTTCCTGAGAAAATATTTACAATAGCAGCACTCTTGAAATTCCATTGAAAAACTCAACTGTTCAGAAATAAGTGGCAATAGGAAGATTTTGTTATTAGGTCTACAACAGAGATATTACAAAGGTAAATCTACAGCCCAAGCACTTGGTTTCTTTAGGAAGACATAAGGAACCCAGGTCTAACTGGACCTTTTAAGAGTGATATGTTAAAAGTAATACTAGTGCTGATAACAGTAATATACCATTTAACGTGTTACATTTGTGCACAGAATCTTACAAATGTTGTCCCACAGAGGGTTAGAACCTGGTTAATGTCTCAAAGGAAAATAAAAGAAAAGTATTTTAAATAAAGTTCACATATGAAATTATTTTTACTAAACTGAATGGTAAAAAAAAATCCCTGGAATTGTTTCCTTGTTTCTAACAAGAAATGCCACAAATCTATCATGATCATTTTCAATGATGTTATTGTAATGGTGAATGGATTCACTTAGGAGCATAAGAAATTTAGTCCTTCCCCTAACTACATGGGAGGAATAGAACAGGTAGCAATTGTGTAGACTTCACATACACACAAGCCTCCCCAAGCAATATGCTCAACGAAGGGCCATCTCTAGATTGCCGAGTAATAAATTTAATCTCCCAGCCTACTTGGCTAATGGACTATATGATCACAATCCTAAAATGGATGCTGCCTCATGGCAGCATGGTTGTGGTTTTGTGATACAGAAGTCTGCTTGGTCCTGACATTTCCCATCATGGAATGAGAATTGCAAGGACAACTGGGGGGGCAAGGCCATGGCTGGGATGACATGTGGTTACAGCCAACAGTAAAGTTTAGCATCAGCAGCTTTTGGTCTTCTTGGGCTCCTGTACAATATGTTGGAAGCTGAATGCAGTGTAAGAACTTTTGTTGTGCTAGTGACAGAAAGGCAAAACGGAGCCATAAATTAACATACCATTGGGAGGACTTTTCCCAGACATACATGCTTCCTGCCTTTCCATCCTGCCAGAAGTCCAAGCTACTCACCCATTCAGTTTGCTGCCTTAGCCTTATCCATTTGTTGAGATGTGAATGCCTGAGCTACATTCTGTCACTATTAGCTTGAATAGTGTTTTTATACATGTATGTTGGATTATGTCTTCTCACTCTATGTTGGGTTTCTCATAAACAAATAATTGTTATGCACGAAATAAACCTCTTGAAAGCTCTTCCTATGAAGTAGTCTCCTATTTCTTATAGAGACCTCAGTGTATATTATAAATATATAGACACTACTGTCTGCAGTGGAAAAATATCAAAAACCTCACAATAAATAGTAACACAGAAAAGATCAAATCCACCAAACGAACTACACTATTTCAAAAGTTTCTATAAGTGTGTGTGTATGCACACACGTGTACATGTGCACGTATGCACACACATGTATTCCATATATGTATATGCAAAAATATGCTTTTTCTCATACTGTATTAGCAATGCAGGAAAAATTAGTGTGTTATTTCTTAGATAACAAAAGGATTCAGGATGATAGTGAAAATCACTGTAAAAAACTAAAACAAAACAAATGTTAATACTTCAGATTGTAAAAACAGCTAATAGTATTAGTATTAGTAATTAATATTATCATTATTAGTGAACCAAAACCTGAGAGCTAAAGCAAATTGGCAACTCTTCCTAAAGTCAGTCAGAACTTCAGAATGTCAACACTTCACAGCAGCTAGCAGCAGACATACACCTATTATACATCTTCATGTATTATTATACATGTGTATGGAGTTATTACTTTCAATACACTGCACTCATTTCACTTATACACCAAAATGGCACTGGCATTTTCAAGGATAATACTGCTCTCAACTAGCGATAAAGACCAAATACTACATGTATCACTTAACAATGACCATTGCATCTTTGTCCAACAGCATGGATTTTTATCTACTACTATGAAATATAGAGGTTAACCACATTTCTTTCTTTTCAAAGTACTTGTGGCATCTTTCCTGATCTAGTCTGCAAGTATTTAAATGTCATTGGTCACAATCAAGCATTTGGTTCCTTGTTCTAAAGCCTCACAATAAGATATGCATCTGTTCAAGCCAATGAAAGGAAGAGTGGCTGTTTTGCTTATGTCACAGGAAAGCATGCAATTCTCATTGGAGGTAGGAAATGAACTTGTGTCAGGCAGCCTTCAAGAGGGGATAAAGAGATGCAACATTCCAGAGATGTCTGCTGTGTTAGCTAACTGCATGTGTCCAAGGAGCAGGATCCTTCCTCACCTTGAGAGTATTTTGATTGCATTTGATTCGGGGGCTTGTTGTGACATTAAGACAGCACACAGCTAATCAACACAGCACACTGCTCTCAGTAATTGTCTGTGATAAATGACATTTCATCCCCTAAACTGTGCAAACTCTGGCATGTGAAAAATACCAGTTCCTGCCTTCTCTCACATGACAATTCAACAGTGATTGTATCACTCCATTCCATGCTAGTCCCATTCATTTCAGGATTTGCTCCAAAATGACTTCTCCCACCAAAAAAACCTGGTTTTCAAACACTTCAAGGGTTTGCCTCAGTTCATGTCAAACATTTTATTTATCTCTGTGTCCACACTCTTCTCTCTGCTTTTCTAGCTCTAGCCTTTCTTTCTGTGTCCCTCCATAAAAGGCCTCCTAATTTCTAAAGTAACCTTCATGTGACTCTAGACATGACTCAGTAGAAAATATCTTATTTCAGATTTCATTGCATTTCAACCCCTAACACTATAAATAGTAATGGAATGCACTGCTGAGTGAAAGTTCATGATATGGGTTTGAAAGTAACAGTACCAGGAAACTAGCATGATCCAAAAACTGGAGGTAAACAATAACAAACATTACTACTCCAGAGTTTTCATTGTCATTTTGGTTGTTGATAATTTTTTCCTATATACTTTACCCCCATTGTTACAGACTGTACCTCCAGCATCACCACACAGATCTGTTTGACACACTGGATAATTGCATCGGGGGTTCCCGAGATTGTCACTGCCCGCTCTGTGGAGTTGGGCAGCATGTCCCCCGCCACTTGAACCTGAGCACCTGTTGACTGGAAAAAGCAGAAAGAGGGAGGGAGAAAGGGAGAACAGCAAAATTGAATGTGTGGCAGCTGTAAAAGAAAACATCTAATGGTCTATTTCTTTGCAGCTAGCTCTGACTTTAGCATGTTCATTTTTGGTGTGTTACATGGGTTAATAATTCTTTGTTTGCACATTTTATGCGACTGCTACTGTCCTTTCCTGTGCCACTCTACATAACAGTGGATAGATATTGCAATCCTCCTCCTCCTCTTCTGAAGCCAAATATAATACCATGCTAGCACTGACAGGAACCTATGTCACTTGCACAGCTTCTGGTGGCAACTGTGTTGCTGAACAGATATAGCTGGTGACGCAGTATGCATGTAGATACTAACTCCTGAAGCTGCAAAATCAGTGTCATGCAATTGAAAATGTGGCTTTAATAAGTTACATTTATAATCATTTAAAAAAAAAAAAAAGGGTAAAAAGGTCTGCATTACCTCCCTGATTTCTTTAATCTTGGAGCCCCCTTTGCCAATCAGTGACCCGCACTGGCTAGCAGGCACAACCAGCCTCAGTGTTACTGGTGGTTTACTGGTAGCAGTGCTGTTGCTCATTGAGTTGATTATGTCCTTTAGAAGGGGAAAAAGGAAAAAAAAACAGAATTAAGTATTCTACTGTACAAATGCTATCTAAACTGGCATAAATACACGGGCAAGTTAATGTTAAACCTTGCCTAAAACTCTGTGGTGATCACCTCGTGCTGTCAAAAATAGAAAGCATGACAGTCAACTATTTCCATAGCCGCATAACCATGTATGTCAAACATTTGCAAGGTGCCAGTCAGCATTTTGCACTGGCTGCCCATAGACAGTACTGTACCCTTTATTACAGTGGTGTTTACTCTTTTGGCCCTTTGGACTAGGATAACTGATGCGAGACCAGTCTCTCATGGGGTTGACATGCCAAGTTGGGTCTCTTGTGCCCAGACCAGCCCGTGCACTGCCTTGACCCAGCCCCATGCACCCAGACTGCCCATGCTGCCTTAGCTTGGCCCTGCATGCCTGGATTGGGCTCCATACTGCTCAGCCTGTCCCTGTTCCACCCCAGCCCCATGCACTCAATCTAGTGCACAGGGTCATGCCACCTGGCCTGCAGCCTTTAACACTTCCACCACTCCCCCAACACCAAATTTTTGGATCTGTGGGAAGCCACAAGGACCATATGACAATTCTGCAGGCCAGATCTGGCCTACCAGCCAGGGGTCAAGCACCCCTGCTTTAGCACAGCTGTTTGTAATGCTTTCCCAACTCATGTTGAAGGCATCAATCTTTTTGGTCAACCAATTTGGTGCTTCAGGGTCAGAAAGTATTGGTGTTATTCACGTGAATGCTATATAACACAGTTCCACCAAGGCACTAAGATCTTTACTTGAAATGCACAAGTTTTGGGACATCTGGGACTTCATGCTTAGCTTATTTACCATAAATTGTAGCCCTCAAATGCCATGAGATCTTTAAAATATATGAAAGTCTACAAAAATGTTAAAGTACTTCCACTCATCTAAGTTTATCATGGTGAAAAAGTCACCACGTGACAATGATGAAGCACGTTACATTAGAAACCTATTCTTGGGAATATTTAGGACACATTTTCACAATGTCTCCCTGTGCCACCTAAAATTAAGTACAAGATCCCAGGATGAAACACAATTCTTTTCTAGCTAGAGATGTAAGGACACAGTATAAGCTATACTACTGAGCAATAGGAGAGATGTTGATTGCTATATGTTATCATATTTCCATCAAGCATACAGATATTTCATTCTTATACCCGTACCAGGCTGTCCTACGGAGATTTTACCAGGAAGCATGCAGGTCCAATTAAGAAAGCTGAATTTGCTCTTCACCCCAGGAGGCTACACATAGTAAATCTTTACACTTGACAATGAAAAAGTCAAAGGAAGAGAATTGAATTAAATTTGATGAAAACCCCCAGGGAGATGTCACACTGACAAAGTTAAAAAAAGTGACTGTGTAATGCAAAGTGATGGGATCTCCCAAAGCACACACCACCTTCAAATTATGCCTTGTTGAAGCAATTTTCCTGAAGAATAAAGCTTTTCACACCCTCAAAGGAAAAGGCCACTCTTCATACCATCAAATGCCCAATCCACTGTAAATACAAAGCGTACAACCCTTTCATGTGGAGTGATTCCTATGTCTGCCTTTTCCATTTGGTGAGTGAGCACAGAAGCAGTGAAAAAGGAGGTAGGTGGGTATAGTGCACTAAACTGGAACTTAGGGCACTTGGCTTCTAGGCCCAGCTCTGTAACTGGTCTGTGACCTTAGATAAGCCACTTTCCCTCTCTGTGTGACTTCATTTCCCCATCTGCAACATGGGAATAAAAGAGTCTGACATCTGCTATTGAAAGTGCAATGTAACAGTGAGCTACAGTATTCTTAAAAATCCTGTATTGATAGTCTCAAAAATTCACTCATCTCCCCCTTGAAAAGACAAGGGCAAGCACATCCAGCACCCATACAGGCCTATCCAGTCTACGTTCAGGTACTTAAACCTTGGTTTTGACAGAACAGCTCTAAAAGGAGGAGGGCAGGCAATTCCAATTTTTGTTTCTGTCCTCTTGGTCCTTTGCCTCTCTGTTAAGGCCACCTGAAAGAAAGTGGTTAGTCCTGTACATTGCAAGAAAGCTACACTGCTTGCTGCTAAGAACTAGGCCAAACTGAATGACTCCCTTGCTGCCAGGGTCCAGAAGAACCCCAAGCAGAACAAGCTTGTATATCCTTATAGAGGAAGCTGTGCCAGAATTCATTTGCTTCAGACCTCCCACCCATGGGCAACACTCCTTAGCGGACATCCCTTCTTTCTCCCCTCCCTATCGCTACTCCACATACAACCCTACCTACTCACCATTCCCCCAACCCCACTTGTCCTCTCTACCTTACCTTTCCTTCTCTCCTTTTTCCTCAGCAACTTGGCCCCCTTATAAGGCACCTCTTTGACTGTTCTGGAGGGGCTGCATGGTGTCATCTCAGAGCTCCTTCTCCAGCATCACAGCCCATTGGCTCCTCACAGCAGCAGCAACAGACCGCACAGGGAAAATGTGTAACACCAGTGCAGGCTGGCTGAGCAAGCATTTCTGTCCTGATCTCACTGCCCAAAGCCCAGGCCTACCTAAAATTTTGTGCTGCCTCTCCTTCCCATTGCCATGCTGCCCCATTACAGTAACATGACATCAGTCTCTTGACATTGCAGCATAATGTTGTAACACTGCCACATGACAATGCCATGGGATTCTGCATTCTGAAATGTAGCCACAGGAACGCACTAAACATCTCCACTTGGCCTGCAGTTATTTTCAGAAGACATTAATGGACTTGGCAGCATTTGAGACAGTACCAATCTCAGCCTGAACACTGTCTATTAAAATCTGCTCAGTAATCTTCCTCCAAAGAGGAAGGAATAAAATTTTTCACCTCCTCAAACTTGTAAGCAATCATGGCAAAAGCCTTGAAGATGGCATCCGTGGGGCCTGTGATGGTCACAATTCTTTCTGGGCAGTTTCCTTCTGAGATGTTGATTCTTGCTCCACTCTGGGGGGAAAAAAAGAAAAAGGAAAGAAAATCTTCTCATGCCCTTTAACCATCCATCAGTTTGCAGAGGGGTAAACTTAAATCTCAGCTATTGAGAAAGAGGAAAATGCAAGATGCAATTCCATTACCTCAGTTCTCTTCTTACCCTGTACCCATGTGTGCTGCCAATGACTCCACACCAATGGAAGGGTGCTCTGGTGGCATATGATCTATGACCATGGCTTTAGTTCACACATTTTAAAAGAAACTTTTATACTGATGTGATATATTAGTATGCAAAGAACATGAAGTCCTTAGATAAACGCACTTCTAATGCAGATTACTTGGTTATATTATCAAGTCTTTATTTAGGCAAACTCCCCCTGGGTTCAATGGAGCCTTGCTTGAGTGTAGACTACATAAATATGGATGAAAGTTCTCTGGACATGGCCTGCTTTTATTATCTGCTTACATCCTTCCTAACAGGTGAATGATCTTTAAAACTGATTAAGTACTTAATTGCACATTGTCTCAGACTGAACTAAATATCTGCAAAGCTTTGGGCTACTGTGTACTAAAGCTCCCACCAGCTAAATGGCATGAGCAAGCCCTTTCTATTAGTCTCATGTAGGTTTTATTAGAAGTCACTTCAAACAGCCGGGCTGCTTACCTCCTCACGCATCTTTTTCACGGTCTCTCCTTTCTGAAATAAGAAACAGAAACACAACCATTGTAACATAATCAAAAACGTTCATCTTACACTGTATCCCTACTGAAGCTTCTAAAAGCTATTACGTTTCATAAAATATAAATGAAAACACAGAAAGCTCTCTGAAGAGCTCCTGCCCTTTCCTCTATTCCCACATGTCAATTTTTTGTCTGTATACTCCTAGACATTTTCATATGTAAAAATGTCCCCTTTGTACTCTGCAGATCTACTCCCCAAGTTCATTGCAGTCAGTACTGCTCACTATACAAATAATATCATATTCAAATCTATTCAATATCAGTACACACCGAGTTTCTTTCTTTTCCAATTTCCTACTAGCAGCGGAATAGAAGCCTCCATGGAATAAGTTCACAAACACTCACAGCATGTTTAGGAAATCTGGCACTTCAGTGTTTTGTTTAAACGATGTGGTTGATGTCATGTGTACATATGGATTAGTATCTAGAAAGCTATTTCCACTTAGCTATTAATCACTCATTAGGAAAAGAATGGACAAATAAAAGCCAAGTTCAGGAGGGTAGATAGCCTCTTTATTAAAATCATTGTTAAAATAATCTCTTCTTGAACACACCTTGTAAAAGTATGACAGTATTCTAGAGTATTGATCTTCCAAACTTTCAAGGTAACCTAACTGCACCATGGCATAACACAGAACTTTTTACAGAGGTACAGTTGACCAAATGAGGTCCTATATTCTTCACAGTGAATGCCATCCAACTTGGAATTTTACATCTGTTCACCTTTCTTTTAGGTTTTCCTATTTTTCAATAAAGTTGTGTTGACATGCTTAAATTAGCCCTCATTCCCTTACATTCTCTTACTCTGCTAGTCAAGACTTATGTGCAGGGACAGATCTGGGGAGGGGTACCCTTGTGCAACCCCCTTTCATTTTTGGTACACCCAAAGTTTAAAACCAACTGCCTGGATGTGGCAGCAACATTTCTAACCAGGCACTGCTGAGGGAATCAATTGACTTCATAGCTCATTATAATCTACCCAAACCCTTCTAAAGTCTTCATTCCACAGGTGTTAACAACCCTCTCTTCTTTTTAATGTTCCTGATTTTTCATCAGTCAAGCTATTCTTTGTTCTGCAATTCTGCTGTCAGCAGCTCCTCTTAATGTTGTTTCTATTTCACTGCCCTGCAGATTGTTTATAACACATTCCAATGAAGTTATATTTGTTTTTGCTTCAATCTTAAATTGACTATACAGTCCCAGGCCCCTAGCATATTAGTAAACTTTCTAGTTTATTTTTAACTAGAGATGAATAAGTGTTGTTTTTATATCATGACCATATACATTAGTAGCCAGAGTGATGCAGAAAAGTTGAGAAAGAAGTGACAGTACTTTAGATGGACTTTTTTAGGGAAAGCACTCTTTGATCTATTCTCCAAACACATGAGAGGTCTGTCACACAATCAAATCTATAGATCTTCCAGTAATGACAAGACAGAATTAACTGCTATCAGAATGCAGGTTGCAGGTACTGTACATGTTCAAGGCTTATCATCATGGAGTTTCTAAATATGCAAGTGAAGATAAATTACCTTCCCAATGATGCTTCCAACTTCCTACAAAAAAGCCAAAGATAAAGACAATGAAATGACAGAACTATAAGACAATCTAATACAAGCTCTTAGTTAAACACAGGAGTTTGTATGCTAAGTGTGTTATGACTCAGAGATAAAAAAATTAAAGCCATCACAAAAGAAAGACGAGCAGAAGGAGAATTACTTCCTTATTTGAAAGGGGGTACTTACATTAGTTTTACAATATAAAATGTTATATAACCTGCAGAGGTTATAGCTTTACTTGCTTTTTACATTGCCACATATGTAGTCTTGGCTATCATGCATGCCACTAATCCAGGAAAGCAGCCATATTTAGCACAACACAACTATATGCTTGAAAGCTGTCCTGAATGGGGGCCTGTATATCTGACAAGAAAAGCTTAAGTGGTTGTCTGGTATTCTAGACAAGCTCTTTATGAGGCAACCTATGAACAAACAGCAGTATCATCAGGACATCACAAGCAAAATCACACACAAGAAAATAAATGTCCACTTCTTCAGAAAAAATCTCCTTTAAACAGAACAATGAGGCTCAAATTGGATAACTCTGTTATGTATCACCTCAGCAGCATACCACTCTCCACCACAGGAGCACCACCACTTCTGCAATATTCTGCCAAGCAAATGAATGGTTCAGCATTTCCAGGTGTTTCATAATGAAATGGAGGCAGCATGGTGCTCTGGGGTTTCCCGATGCTAAAGTATACCTGGCATGAGTTCTGGACAGGTTTGCATGCGTGTCTAATTAGTGCAGGAAAGCCCACAGCATGAAAGCAAGAGGAAGGTGTTTCTGTTAAAGCCCTACAAGTTGGGTGCAGGTATGGACCTTCCCAATACTGTAATTTAAAGGAGTGGACTTCCTTGAGAAGCATTTCTTGAGTGCTGCATCATGACAATCAAGGGGACCAGCATCAAGAAAGGCAATTGGGATGGCACAAGGTATTGAAAATTTTATGACAGAAAATCTCTTTCCTTCCTTTCCATACACCCTTGTGCTTCAAGGTCAAATGTTCTCTGTCAATCTCCTCCACAACCCCGTCTACACAAACATCAATTATAACAGCTTATTGACGGTCTCCTTGATACATTTTTACTCTTGTAAATAAGGGGGATGGATTTTTTTAAACTTTGAATTAGCCTAAAAAGGCTGAGAAACAATGCTAAAGTAGAAGAACAATGCCAAAAATGTCCGACTTCAGGTGCAGAATAATATTTGATTAAGTCTCATTCAGAATCAAGCTTTTCAGAGCGCTAGTGATGGGCCAGTCAAGGATACGCTGCTTGGGAGAGGACTGATGGTCTGCTGCTCTCACAGAAATGCTGGCCTTCAGGTGTCATTGAGGATTACTGTCCTCAGAGCCAAAAGCACCAGGTACTTGGCTGACTCTTTCTCCTTCACAGGTGCTGGATTTCCTACCCTTATCATTAATGCCCTGCACTTCTCCCAGGGACAGTCATCCACTGGAGAGGATACATGCACCAACTTAGCTTTAAATGGTCCCCACTTTCTGCAGGGAGGGCTGCACATGTTCTCCCAGAGTGTGGGGCTAGGCTCTGACCCCTGCAATGGCCATTGTACACAAAACAGCATAGCTCTGGCCAGACATAATCCCTGAGCTCTGCCCTACCATGTCTCAGCACTGCCCAGAGAGCATGCCTGCTCAGCACCATGCCCTGGGGCTTGCAGGCTTGAGCATATTATTGTACAGCATTTGTTAACATTCTTTGTGGCCCCTCCATCTTGTCCCACTCTGATGCTCGGCCTTCTACTGCAGACAAATTATTTATTTCTAGTCTCCCTCTCAGGACCATCCAG
Source organism: Alligator sinensis (assembly GCF_000455745.1). Taxonomy (NCBI): domain Eukaryota; kingdom Metazoa; phylum Chordata; order Crocodylia; family Alligatoridae; genus Alligator; species Alligator sinensis. Next base: position 1,831,172 of record NW_005842017.1, read on the forward strand.
CCTTGGCAGGGAAGGCACACAGTTGGACCCCTCTGGTGGTGCTCTGCAGGGATGTGTCCCTCTCAGGGTAATGGGAGGGATCCAATGCCTGGTGACAGAGGAAGGGGAACTGAGCATCTTTCCCTGTGTATGCTCACATGAGGGAACACTGCCACATGTTTTCTGTAGTGTTCTTGTTCTCTGCTGCCTATATCAGCCCTGGGGATGAATGGAGACTCCAGATGTGGGAACAGACCACCTGGAGACTGCCTGCATTTCTGGGGGGAGGCTGTGGGCACAAGGATGCTCCATGAGTAAGTGTGTGTGTGTGGCACGAGTGTGTGGGCAAATGAGTTTGCAGGAGAGTCTCTGTGTTGTCTAGCAAGTAACTATATTTGACTGTTTGTGGGACTACTCCCCCCACTTTTTTTCCTGCT
>NW_005842017.1:1831676-1853498 GCF_000455745.1 Alligator sinensis
TGCTGAACACCATGCAGCCAGCTTGTATTTCCCAGTGTCCTTCATGAGTCCTCTGAGCCAGGGCCACATGTATCCAACCAGAGCAGTCTTATTGCTCCTAAGGGCTGGCTGGGAAGGAGCAGAGCCTGGGCACAGCTGAACCACTGCAGCAGGGGAAGTAGTTAAAGTGCCAGACTCACCTCCCCTGGAGCAAGCATGGAGCACAGCAGGAGCTGTACATCTCTGAGTTCCAGTTTCTTCCCCAGGCATACTGACCCTTGCCCAGGACTATGCCTAACAGCCCAATCAAGTGCTTCCTCTGAACATTTGTTATTTCATTATTCATGGAAATGGAACTGAAATGAAAATAACAAAAAGTGTGTCCCTGTTTACCTTTCCATGCATGAGCAGCCGGATGGTGAGGGTAACATTCAGGCCACCTTCGGAGACTTTTGATTCCATTTCCTACCAAGGTATGGGAGATGAGCGTTAGGTAACAGGGAGGCCCCAAGGCAGGACAAAACAGCCCTAAAATAATATCACCTGCGAAGACAGAGAGGAAGAGCAGTTTTATTACCATCTTCCTGAAGAATGAGAGGCTTACCAGATAATCTCCCTCTTTCCGTGACATCTGAACCCCAGAAGCACACCACTTCATTAGAGCAAGCAGCTTCTGAATACAGCCACTGACCTGATGCTCAGGGATCTCTGCACAATCACACTGAGTAATTTTACACTTTCTTTGTTAATAACTTGGACTGATAGATCCTGCTTTCCCTTCTTGTGAGAGCTTGGGCCCTCAGTTGGCCTCATTTTCCGGGCTTTGGTCTTTCATTACTAGCTCCTTGATCATTAATGGCCTGAGATCTAAAAACTGCCTTCTACAGAACATTAACAGCTGAGTGCCTTGCACACTCCTTGAGGTAAGGTTCAGAGATCACTGACCAAAGGAGTGAAATAGAGCTCTCATTCTTAGCTTTCCTGAATACCCTGGCTTTGTCTGCTTGTTTTTGTAATTCTCAGAGGGCATAGGTGTACTGATGTGAGACATGCCTCCTTGCTTGTGCAATGTAAAATGAGCTTTCTACATTGCCACTTCCCTAGGAGATGGGAGATGCAGACTGAGACAGAGAGAACTCAAAACCAAACTCTGCCAGTTGTCTTTTCTCCATCTTGCTTAACCCACTCTCTGTTAACTCAGCTTAGGACATGTCAACACTGCCTCTGTGCCACACCTGACAAAGTTGGTATGGACCAGGCCTTACCCACCAACTCCCATTGTGTGCATGAAAAATCCAGCCAACGTTGCTGCCTTTGAGCAGCCCTGAGTGCATGCACACAAGTATACCCAAAACAGAGAGTCTAAGACCAGTGATGGACACATGCTAAGCACCTCTTTCAGGAGATGGAGCATATATGTGTAGGTGGGGAGCCTAGTTAGCTTTGCTTTCTAGAAGGAAGAGTCTAGCTATATTTACGTTCTGTTGATCTATTTCTCTTTGTATTTCTCTACTATTTGTCTTTGTAGACTGCTTAAATAGCTCTCCCTTTCCTACCACTTTGCCAGAACCCTCAACTTCCTACCTCTCCTACAGTTCCCAAAATCTCTTTATGTCTCAGCTCATTTAATGTACTTGTCTTCACCTCCTCCATACCTTTCCCTGGACCCTTCATGACTGGTTTCCTCTCCAATCTGCTGGCATCACCCTCACAAGGGTCTCAAGCAGTCTAAGCCATCTTTGCACCTCCACTATTCTTAACTCTGCTAGAAGCCTGATTAGTCCTGACAAAGTACAATAGCCATTGGGCAGCTCTAACTTACTCTCTCTCCCACAATGGCCCCAGGGCTGTGCTTGTAAGGCAAGCAGTGCAGAGGCACTGTAACAGTGTTCTTTCACTTACTTTTACCACCTGGGTAATGCTGGGGGCTGTTTGTCCCCCCTTTATGGACATTTATATTATCAAAGAGGTAAAAAGTGCAGGAAATCAGGGGGAGTGAGCCTCATAGGGTGTCTCTTAAGCTCCCACCCCCACCACACACACACACACACACACACACACACACACACACTGCATCTCCTATACTCTCATGCCATTTTTGCAAAGAAGGAAATAAAGTCAATTTTCATCACCCAACCACATCATAATTTACACTGAAATGTCGATGGTGATGGGGCATGGAGCCTTTGGCCCTCTGTGTGAGGCACAAGCTGGGATTGCAGCATATCAGTGGTTCAGATACCCTCTCAAATCCACGCAAGGGCCATGGCAATGCAGTTTACTAAGGAATCACTTTTGTTATCATTGCAGCCTGTACCAATGCCTTGCACTTTACACAGTCCACAAGGAAGGTGGACATGGCCAACTAGATGCAGAACACTTAAGGATGTTGGAGGGTAAGAAATGTAAAGGAATCTCTGATATATAATTTGTTTCTAAATAGTCTAATTAAAGACTAGACAAATAGACACATGCATAGGTACAAGTGCCAAGATTGGAAGGAGAGAAGCACAAATCAGTGATGAGTATCTGAGCAGTAAACAGAAGTCCACTTTCTTTGCTCACTGCATGTTCTATCTTGGAAAAGGTCTCCATGGTGAGTGAAAATTAAAGCCCTCTTTATTGAGAGAAGAGAAAACCCATCAGAACAGATTTCAGAGGCCTCCTAATCCTCACTTGTTTAATGCTTTTTATAAATTACTCTATTCCCTTCTCTAAATTAACAGAGCAAAAGCTGCTCACTAGTGGATCCTGATTCTTTCCAAACTGTTACCAACAATCTTTGCAAATAGAAGAACACCGTGTCTAGGAGTACAATCTTGCCATAGGCAAAAGACCATGGAGTGCTCTTAGCTATCTGCCAGCTCAATCCATCATACTCTAGTCTGACTGCAAAAGGTCTCTCTTCCTCATGCTACATGTGATCTTGGCTACAACTGCAGCACTGAGAGAATATGTACATCCAGGAGGGCTGGTCTTAAATTAGACTGACCTAGACAATGATGGCTAGGTGTGCTGGCCTCTGCAGAAAGTTGCATTCCCCAAGCAAAGGCTGGGATAAGCATAATGCTGGGCCTTTGGAGGAAGGGAGAGAAGGACAAAAGAGACACAGGACACCTCTGGCCAGAAGAAGAAAAGCATTGTTAGGATGGCAGAAGGCAGGCAGCCTGGTGTAGCCATCGAAGGGAGCAGCTAACAGTTTCAGTTCTTCCCACTTCTTGAGTGCAAATGGAATCAAAATGGCAGGGTGATTTTGCTATGGACTGTTCATGGTTTAGTCAGGGCAGGGAACTGGACTAAATGACCTTGTGAGGTCCGTTTCAGCTCTATTTTCCTACAATCCTATGTTAGTGTTAATGCACAATGTAAAATCCCTTCCCCCCTCATATACTAGATGCTATCCCTGAAAGATCAAATTGGCTCCAACTTATTGCACAGATGGACCCAGTAAGAACGCCAGGGAGAGACAACGGACCAAAAATAAATAATGAAGCCAGTCCATAGAATATACCCCCCAGGATGTTCTAGCAGGTCCAGGTCAGGCACTTCCCCATGACTATCCATGGGCTGCTCCCTCCAATCCTGGTCCCCAGCATAAACACACTGCCATTTTTCTCCAATCCAGTTCCTTTGCTAAATTAAGATGAATACAAATGGCGGATTGGGCACTACAACCTGTATCTGCATCTAATTACCATGTATGTGTTTAAATATGCAGGAGTGAGAGAAGGATTTTAGTCAAAACATTAGCAGGTATTTGCACAGCAAGGCACTTTTCAGGGTAGAACTGAACTTGCAAAAGCAGCTCAAGGAGGTTCCAGAAGAACAGACCGCAGGCTGACTGCATTCAGTGCTGTAGCCTCACTGCAAATCAGGCTTGATCCAATTAGCAACAAAGAACTGGAATCAGACAAGGTAAAAAACAAATAGGAAAAGCTAAAGAACCTTTCCATTATTTAGCCAACATGACTGAATCCATATAAAAGTGGAATGGGTTATACCCAGAACAGGAAAAGGAGGCTGAAATGTTACTGGGAGAACACATTGGCAAGTTCCTTGCCAACATCTAAACCTGGATAAACCAATTTCTACCCAAAATTTTGTCATTCTAAATGAATCTGTATCACTGTTCAGTACCTGGAAAGTAACGTTGGAAAAATCAAAGAATTACAATCATAGATGGTGGACTGCTGAAGCCTGACATGGACATTTTTAAAAGACATGGAACATCAGTTGTGTCTGTGTTTGTGTATTTAGCAAATTTGGATTGGCTAGATCAGGGGCATCAAAGATCCAGCCCACAGGTCGTATTTGGCCCACAGAGCCCCATCATTGGGTCCTTGGTGCCTCTCAGTCTGGACTTGACCCATATTCCACCAGCCCTGGATGCATGCTGCACGCAGTGCTTTTCCAGCCAGCCTGAGAACCACACTGCAATTAGTACTTACCCCAAATTATCCAGGACCTGCACTACACATACTGCTAAACCAAGCTGGTCCACAGTTTCAAACCAGCTGGAATGGGTGCCACATAAGCCAAATGTAACGGACCGGACCAGGCACTGTGTATGGTGCAGTCCTAGACAGGCCAGAGCCGGGGCTAAATTCACTGGTTCTGACATGTGGAGGGGAAGGGTCCTTCGGTCTAATCCAGCCCATGGGGCTGGCCTCATGCCATTCATTTAGCCTATAGACCAGCCCCTCATCACTTATCCAGCCCATAGAATATACCCCCCCATGATGTTCTGGCAGGTCCAGGCCAGGCACTTTCCCATGGCTACCCATGGGGGTGGGAATCTGTGTTTTTTCTTTTTTTGACCCGGAGAAAATCAGAGCAAGTTATGCTGCCTCTGCAGCACTGTCTACATCCCTCTAACACCTCTGTTCAGTTTCATCTCCAAGTACACTGTCTGAACACAGAATTTCTCTGCAGCTAATTCACAGATTCATAGACATTAGGGCTGGAAGGGACCTCGGAAGATCATCAAGTCCAGCCCCAGTTTCTCAGAACGGAAATATTGCTTTATGTGGCTCCATCTAACAGAAAACTACTTGCATTGTGTCCTGTATAATGCCTTGCAAACTGTAGCTATTCTGCTCAGGTTTGCTTAATCCCTTAGTATATTAGTGCTGGGAATTTACAGATACGTGATTTTGTCATCATGACTATGAACATCTGGTGCTTCCCTTTGCTCAACCCAGGATTTGTTTGTCCTTAAAATACAAAAGGGAACCACATCAAATCTAAGTGGGTCCTCATGGATGACCCTGCTTTGGCAGCTACACTGATGCTAAGAATTGTTGCAATGAAAACAGGCACTTGGGATTTATAAATACTTGTGTATAAAGGCACTTGTGTATAAAGCACAGCCTTAACATCTAAAAGCCTAAAGTGCTATAGACTCCAAGGAAGTTCAAACTGAGATCTGAGTAATGCAGCTTGGTTTATCTCTGGCTGAGTCCTTCTCAGGTTTTTACTGGTTGGGTGTTTTTTTTTGGCAGCTGCAACATTCCCTGATCCCATGAAAGCACAGAATTTTTCCTGCTTATGATCATAGCCAATTACCACTAATTGGTTGAAGAAAGCCAAAGAGAGGGGAAAGATAAATAATGAATCCGATTTTCAGTTGCTATTGGGAGGCCACTGCAATCTACAACATTGGTTAACGAAAGGTAGGTCATACACTAACCTAATATATTTCTTTGATAAAATAATTGATTTTCTACAAAAAGGAAATGCAGATTTAATTTCTTGGACTTTAGATAAGCCACATATGACATTACTAGACAACATAAAGGAGATGGAAATGAGTACAAGAATTGTAAAGTGGATAAGAAACAAAGAGATCACAGAATAGTAAGGTTGGAAGAAACCTCAAGTGATCATGTACTCCAACCTTCTGTTCAAGGTGGGATCATCCTTGACTAAACTACCCCAGTAAAGTTTTCTATGTAACCTAATGTCCGAGGATGGAGATTCAACAACCTCTTTGCATAGCCTGTTCCAATGCCCTCACGGTGAGAAAGTTTTTTCTGAATACCCAACCTAAATTCCCTTGCTAAAAGATAAAACCATTGCTCCTTATCCTGACCCCTGTGGCCACAGAGAATAGTCCATCTCCATCTTCTGTATAACCACCTATCAACTATTTGAAGACTATTTTCAAAAGTTCCCCCTCAGTCTTCTGTTTTCCAGATTTAATAACCCTACTCCAGGGGTTTTCAACTTGTTGGTTGTGGACCACTGGGGATCTGCAGACTATATCTAAGGAGTCCATGAAAGATAACTATGATCAATCAAAAGTATGTGAATACCCACACTTACAATTCAAAGGGGTCTGCGCCTCCATTCAAAAATTTTTAGGGGTCTGCAAATGAAAAAGATTGAAAACTACTGCCCTAGTCCTTTCAGTCTATCCTCAAAAATCATGTTTCCCAAGCCTCTAATCATTTTTGTCACTCTGCTGGATTCTTTCAAATCTGGCCACATTTTTCTTGATGTGAAGGTCCCACAACTGAACACAGTACTCCAGATGGAAATAGTTCATGCTGGTAGGTGAACCATCATGCTGAAAGAGAGGTTACCAATGGGGTACTAAAAAATTGGTATGTTCATTAAAGACACTGGCTCAAAAAGTAGGTGTGCGCTAATGAAATTTGCTGATTATACCAACTTGGGAGCTACTGTCAATACAGAGAAGGATTAGAATTCATACAGGAAGAACTGGTTGACCTTGAGGATTGAAGTCACAGAGATGGGATAAAGTTTATTAATACAAAGTGCAAAGGCATGCAATTAGGAACTAATAGCAAGATTTTTGCTATATGTAGGGTGGGATTATCAGTTGAAAATAACAGAGGAAGACAAAGACTCAGATTTACTTGTCAGTCACCAATGTGATCAACTGTAACAAAGGCAAATGTGATCCTAGAAGTCTCAGGTGGGTATTCCCAGCAGTGATGGGAAAGTTATAATGTCATTGGCTAACCACTGTGGAAACACTGTGTATGATTCTGGTCACTAGGGATCCTGATTTTCTCTAATAAAAAAATCCCAAATTCTCTGGTGCAATCACTTACCCTCGAAATCTTCAAGAGGAGACTAGACAGTCACCTTGCTGGGGTCACCTGACCCCCAGTTATCTTTCCTGCTTGGTGCAGGGGACTGGACCCGATGATTTTTCAAAGTCCCTTCCAGCCTTACAATCTATGAATCTGTGAAACTACTGTAGAATTGTACAGGGATAAGCCAATATGAATTGATGAATTGATGAAAATGGAAATGGAATTTTTGGAGACTACAGAACTAAACAGAGAAAAGATCTCTGTTAAGTTTTTAAGGCCACCTATAAAATTCTATAGCAGGGCCATAATTCTCAAACAAATTCTATAGGACCTTTTACCTATGAGATAAAAGGGGTTATCATACAAATTAGAAGCTTAAAGCTTTAATCCACCCCCATGAAGTTATGCCACTGCAGCCCCAGCAATAAAGCATCTTTAATCACACAGTTGCTATATGGTTTGCAGAATGTGCATGAGGAATGGAGATCAACATCTCTGCCAAACAAGTTCCTTATCACAGATCCTACAATCTGCCTACCCGGCTTCAACCTACCATGCCATCAGTGGGCTTTGCTGAATAGGTTCTGAACAGGGCAAGGTCTGTGCGCTGCCAACCTCCACTGTTGGGGTCCTGGCAACAACCCAGACTATAGCTTTTGCAAAACACACACTACGTCACATATTGTCGATGACTGCCTGCTAAGTTCAGCAGTGAACTACTGGAACTGCACATGGTCACTGAGGATGCTATCATCTAGCTCGGCGATTACACACACGTTGACTGACTGACTGACTACATGGTTTGCAGTACCGGGTGGGAAACACAAGTCAAGTGCCTGTGCTGCCTGATTCAGAACATGGACTTGAAACTGGGACTCTCACATTCCCAGCTGAGTTCCCTACACTCCAGACAATTTGATGCCATCCTCAGTGCAACTGCCAGAGGAACTAAGCTGGTGTGAACAGCATACGAGATGTACACCCTGCAGAACAATGGAAGGGGGGGTACAAGCATGCCACCCCTTGCACAGGGGAAGACTAAAAAGCACATTGCAGCCCTGGACAGACTGAGTCAAAACTTACTTTGCAGGGCTGGTCAAATTGCCACAGTTTAAATTGTATAGTTTACATCATATGTATTAATTAGAGACTTTTATTTGAGGTATAACCAATTTCAGGTTGACTTTTCCTTAATTGTGATTTTTTTTTTTTATCTTCTTCCATACAGAGCAAATGCAGAGCCCTGAATCAGTCTGTTATGTAAATGTTTCCAATTGATTGAAAAAGTGGGTCATGTGTTAGCCAAATGCTCCTGGCTTTAAGATTTATCAGCATTATTAAATTAAACACGCTTCATGCTTCAGGGAGCAGGAAAGCTACATTGGCCTTTTCTTAATCATACTGGTGAAAGGTAAGTCTTTTATATTTTAGTTCATAGACTCAATGGAAAACACAGGGAGCAACACAGCAGAGGCATTTGCTTTATGTACATGTCTTTCACCATCCTGTTAAATCTCTACAGAAACAAAGAGCCTAAAAACAATTCTTACAAAAACACCATTTTGTTATTTCAGAACAAAGCATTATATTTGGTACCTAAAATGCGAGAGGCACCATCTAAAGCTTTTCTTTTCCACAGGTCCACCATCTTCCACTTACTGCAAGGAGGTTTGCAATGTTTAGCTTGCCTTTCTCTTTGCAAGCCCTAAAGATACCATTATGTTCAGTCCAGTGGATAAAAAAAGACAAGAGTCCAAATTCAAACCTAGTGTAAGGCAGGTGCATCTCCACTGAACTTACTGAAGTAGCATCCGCTCAGGGTCAGTATACATGATACATTTATATCAGCGCTACCCACTCTTACACCCATGTTGAAAAAAAAAAGGATGAACATGTGGTGTACAGCCCTACCCAGGTGAAACTACTTGGACTCCAGCAGAGAATTATTCTGGTGGGAGGGGGTGGGAATAGATTCATAGACATTAGGGCTGGAAGGGACCTCAAAAGATCATTAAGTCCAGCCCCCTGCCCCAGGGGCAGGAAGTCATCAGGGATTATAGGAATGCAGTAAACTACACTGATAAAAGTTACACTGGTGCTGGTACATGGCTTCACTTCTGCCCCAGAACAGTCATTAGCTCAAAGTGAACAGGCTATCACTATTCCTCGCCACCTACTAGCAAAGCATTGTATTGGCAGCCACTGCAGCAGCTACTCTGGGGTGGGGGATAAGGGGTATAAAACTACACTGATGATATAAGTTACACTGATGTTAACATGTTGGGTATCCAGGCCTCTTAAAATCTGAGGGCTCTATTAGAGATAAAAAACTAATTCCTATACTGAACATGTGGTAAGGGAGGTAATCAGCCATTGAGTAGCACCCCAGTCCCACTCCCAATAAAAGAATTTCTGAGTGTACTGGGAACAAGTTCAACATCTTCCAATGGCCTAGAAAGAATCCAGTAACATTCCCCTCTCCAGCCCTGCCAAGATGGCTAAATGATGTGCAGACAAGGAGAATGAGTTTGAGAAAAGGCATTAGAGAGCCCTCTCGGCAGGCACACCTTATGGGAAGGAGGGCTCTCTATTCACTGAGAGAGGGAGAGAAGCCCATTGCTCCCATACTGCAGGCAGGCCCCCCGCCCATCTGTTCACCCACCCACAACTGTACAGATAAATTATGCCAGCCAGGAGATGGATAGTACAAAAATCTCCCATCGAGAGGGAGCTGATAGTGGGATACAGTGGTGGTGGGTATATTATGAGTTGTAGCCCAGGAGCATGGGACAATCCAAGTGCAATGATTCAATGCATACAAAACTCAGAAGAGGGCCATATATATGTGACAAACACTAATAAAAATAAGTATCACAAGCAAAGGTTTGTGGGATTGCGCTAGCACTTGAAAGGAGCCTCCCTAGTGACAGCACCTTGCCTAGCAAAATTAGAATGAGAACCGCACTTCCTGCATCTGCCGTAGGAAAGAGCCGTGAGCCCTCCAGGCCAGGGCTGTACAACTTCTAAGTGGCTGGGGTCTCCAGGCCCCACAGACACACACCACAGGACCGCACGCCCTAAGGATGCATGGCATGCTGCACACTGCCCTTTGAGCCCCCTTCTCCGGTGCCATACTCTCATGGGCCCCCAATGTGTTGCCCAAGCACCATCCCTGCTGTACCACATGGGCCCTGATGTGCCATGCTTGCACCTTGCAGGCCTCCTGCAAGCATAGATATGAAGCATGCTGCAGTCCCTCTGCACCACCCCCTCCCCACTGCAGGGTGAGCAACACCCACTGCACCGCACTGGTGCAGAAGTCATGCACAGTCTTTAGGTCCCTGTAAACCATCCAGCTCCTCCCTCAGCCCCTAGGTTGGGGTGGGCAATTATTTCACTTACTGAGTTTTGGCAAGCCATCGAGGGCCACATGACAGGCAGCCAGGGGCAGATAACTATTAATTTTCTAAATTTTTTAGGGGCCTTGCGGGCCAGATAGAATGGCCTGGCGGGCCGTATCTGGCCTGCGGGCCACATTTTGTCCACTCCTGCCCTAGGTCCACACTACCCCCTGCCATCTCCAGGGGCGGGAGCAGGCAGTGAAAGCTGGAAGAAGGAGGGAGAGCCCAGGGACTCCAGCAGCAGCAGACCAAAGCAGGGAGTGGTGCCTGGAGAATGGGCCACAGTTTAACCCTTTGGGGCTACATGCAGCTCTCAGGCTACCAGTTGGACAGCCCTGCTTTAGCCTAACCCATCCTGCTCACATTTCCTGTCTTGTCAAACACTTGTAAAGCTTGGCATAGAAGTGGCAAACAGATCCCGTGCCAGTCAGTACCCACCCTGTTCTCTCACGTATGTTGCTAAGCCAGCCCCTCCCCCTTCTGCACATTTATCTTGATGCACTAGGCGTATAAGTCACACACTATCAAATCCTCTGCCATGTCCCTACAGGGTTTGAAATGATCTGGCTATAAAAATTAAACAAACACCCACATTATGAAACCCAGCATAATTAATCACCCGGCTGCTAATACAGGTGAGTAAATTTGGAAAATTATTGTAAATACTGTTAACAGCATTTTCCCATGGGAACCACTAAGATACAATTATAGGAACATTATAGCAGAGCTTGCTGTAGCTCTTCTCCCTGACAATTAGCTAACTGTAGAGAAAGTGAATACACAGCACAGAACAGCTATGATGCCTCCTGCCCCCTCCAAGCCTTCTTAACCCCTGTGCTGCTAGAGACCACAGAGCTGAGCCCATTGCAGTTGGCTGCTGTTCCACCATCAACCCTTTGGGGAAAAGTCTCTGGCAATCTTCTCTAGTTCCTGATTGCGGGGCTCCAGTTCGCATTTCCTCTCGAGTTACTTAAGCTCCACACAAGCTGGGCCTACCCTTGTCCTATTTATGTCCTACTCTGCAGTCTTCCACTTAACACAACTCACATTCATAATACCCCCTCTTTGGCCTCACCTCATGGGCTCTCAAGTCTTTTCTGTCCCAAGCAACTCATGTCACTACAGAGGCTGACTTCAAACACCACCCGCAAGGCCTCCGGTCCCCAAGCATCAGGTGCTATCCTTTCTCTAGTCCCAATCTCACCCCATTCCTGTGGCCCCTGCAACCACTTGTCTTTGTCCTATCAGCCATAGATCTGCCCACTCTTCCTGCCCTCCCCTAGCCCAGCCTTCTGCTTACAGTTCTGCCCCAACAACAGTCATTCCCAGGCCCCAAAGTGAAGTGTTAGTCTGGAGTAAAGACTTTGACTGAGCCATCTCCAGAAAAGTGAGCAAATGCCCCCACTTTCCACCCCCCCATTACTATTCCTTCACTTGCTGTGGACAGGCAAGGAGGTAGTCAGAGCTGCTTGCAGTGTGCTTTGATATAAGGTGACTGTACCAGGACCTAAAAGGTCTACAGCCATGTACTTCCATTTACAATAGCCTCTACAGTACCATCCCAAAGCAAGGGCCTGGGGAAGAATTGCTGGAGATTATGGATGTGGAGTCACATGAAGATGCTTCATCCTCCATCCAGACCATGATTGACCACTACATAAGACAAAAAGGCCTCAGTCTCTAATACCATTAGCCCTGTGGAAGTACCTTTACGGTGAGAGGGGATAGGCAGCCAGAGGAATCCACCTGCTGAGACTCCAAGAGAGTTGGCTGCACTGGAGTCAGGGAGCTGAAGGAAGAGCACAAGATCCAGACCAACACTGTACTGTGCATATTTCAAGATACTAAGAAGAGCTTGGCTTCTGCAGGGACAGCCTTCTGTCTCCAGCATGTCAGGTTGCTATATGTCCTGCTGCCTTTTTAGCAGGGCAAAGCCCTATTCCCAAAGGAAAAATGCAGAGAAATGCCACAAAGGCAATCTCATGGTGCTTTGCTCCACCCAGAACTCTCTTGCAGGAGGGTGGCATCTCCAAAGCTCAGAGAAAGAGAATCCTGGATCCCTGGCCCCCTACCCACTATCTTACCCCTAGACAGACCTCCTCCCATAAAATGCATGGTTCATAGATTCCTTAAGCTAAACACTTTGGAAGACTTTATATGAAAATCTCAAATTCACATGGACTAACCAGGTCTGACAGTCCTTGTCAGGGTGGATTGTCTTATTGAATCCACCAATGGGAAAAGAACTCCTTGCCCCTGCATTAGTCCTCTACTGTGGTCTGCAAGCAGAGGTGGCAGTGACAGACATTTCTCCTCTGTGCTCTTTTTGTAGGAAGATAATTTACTATCTTGTAAGAAATTCATGAACATCTCAACAAAGAAACAATTTCATTACCCTTACACTAAACTGCCATCATGTATAGCCCTGCTCAAACACCATGCTCAGATACAAAATTACTTTTTTTTTCTCATGACAACAATAGAGTTGGTCTGGAAATGCACAAGCCACCCTCCTTCCTGACTGTCCTAGTACTGTACATGATACGAAAACCAGGCTGGGGTGCATTATGGGAGACGTAGTCCAGTTCAGGAGTCCTGTCCACAGAAGGTAATAGTATCTTGAGATGCACACACTACGATTCCTATGAGGCTTTGTCATGGTGTTTCAAACAAAAACATTTTTTTCAGACAAAAGTTTGGGGATTTTGACCTTTTCCCCCCCATCTTCTTTTGAAATGTTTTGATTTTGGGTGATCAGATTTTTATAACATTTTTCACACTTTTTATGAAAATTTTGCTTTATCAGAAATCCAAAGTTCCATAAAAAAAGAAAAAAAATAAATCACAGAAAATTATCAACCAGACCTAAATAAAACGTCCCTAAGGAAGATGTTAGATTTGTCACCTTATGACACCAAAAAGACTCAAACTGGTTTTCTAAATCCTAAAAACAACACTCAAACTTATTTCCCCTTTATAAAAAATGCACACAAAAACATTTAGTAAACTTTACAGGCACCTCAGTATTTCAGGATTATGGATTTAAGCTGTGAAAGGTGGCCAGAGACAATGGCTTAATCCCTATTTACTGCAATACACCAGCATTCAGGAGACCAAAATAAAAACATCAAACTTTGTTGTCTAAAAGTAGGCCTTTAAATCCCTGGTTGGGCACCTACAGAAGGATTTTCTGCCTTGATTACAGTGCTGAGCAGCTACAGTTCTGACAGGCTTAGCTGGTACAGTGCACACACACTATCACTGAAAATTAGGCCAATTGTGTTTTGTTGTCTCACTTTAGGTAGCCAAGTTTGAAAACGCTGGTCAGTAGTATCCTCTGGCCATGACTACCCAGACAAAGCTACGCACTCCAATTTCTACCCTGGGGCTGCTTTTAAGCTGTTTCCTGATTTCCTTCTGTGGAAATGGCATCATGTCTGAAAAACTCATAGCTCAAGAAAGCAGATTTATCAGGAAGGGGGGAAGGGAGGAAAAGATTGTTTAAACATCTCCATTTATCATCTCCTGAAAGTAAGAGCCCCATCCCTCCAAAAAACTCAAGTCAGTTGGTAATGGCAGGTAAGAATAAATAGAGAAAGAAAAGCTTTTGCTTCTCCTGTATGTTACATCTTCCAGTTCCCCTCTTAATTGAGGCTTGTTTTACTTAAATACAGGCTCTCCCTCTCCTCTCTCTGCTCATCCCCCTACAGATTGATCCTGCCATTAAGACCTAATCCTGTGATTTTCACTATTGCATTTTAGCAGCTGGGAAGGACTAAAATTCAGCAAATTCAGGATTATGACGTCAATACACCACGATCAGGCTAGAGACAGAAGGAGCAGGAAGAAAGATTGTGGTGGTAAAAGGTAAAAGTCTATTAATCCCCAAAATACAGACTCAATATATAGTAATATATCAACAATTAATAGAATTATGTTATTAAAATATTCTGTGCTCTGTGTAGCTGAGTAGCAAGTACCATGTAAAAGATGTGGAAGAATTCCTATTGCAAACCTGTGCTGTCAATTGCTTCTAATTTGGCAAACCTTAACCATTTGGGCTCAAATTTTCCAGTGAAAAAATAGGTCATTTTATTAGTAATTCCAATCTTTATGATGCTTTCTTGTTCCCTCAGCTTCAGATTTTCTTTATCCATTATTCATCTCTAACAAACCTTGATTCTGATATTTTTGTTCTAATCTTATTTTCCTTGCTTCCTTTCTCAAATCTCAGACCATCAGATTCTGATTCTGCTACTTTTCCACCCCCATTTTCATCATTAATCATCCCAAGGCTTTCAAACCTGGTGTTTAGACCAGTCAGCCTACCAAAAACAGCCCTCATTAAGGGGGTAATTTAGCTAAAATCCAAAGGGCACAATTCTCTTCACTTTCCTGCTGGACCTATTAGCTGCTATGATATTCATTGCAATCTACTTCTTTGCTGTGTTTTTCTGCATGTCAGTGATTTTCTTGTTTTCAACTGGTTGATCTTTTAAAGTATCCCAGGAAATCATTCTCTCATGATCTCACACTCTCAGCAGATGAGTTCTAGAGCTCCATTCTCTATCACTTTCTCTAGTCCCTTTGTACTTCCCTTTGGCAATGTATCCCAGCTCATGACCTACACCACAAATTGTTTGCTCTTGACAAGCAATTATATCCCACCTTTCTTTCTTTATTCTTGTCTATCCAGAGCTCTTTCAGCCTGTCTTATCTCCTCCTCCACTTGAATAAAAGCCAATTACTTCAATTTCTACAATAGCGATCCAAAGTCCTCTCTTCAATTACTTCAATCAGTCCAAATTCACTCAGCATGTCTGATACAGGCTTTACTTTATTTTTAACATCTCTCCCTCTCCCCCCGTCTTCAGTTCACTGGTTTATCAACCATCTGCATTTTATATTTAACACTACCACCTAAATCGGTCCTTCTGCCCTCTTCCCTTTTAATCAAAAGTCATGTCAAAAGTCCAGCCAATTCAAAGAGTCCATTTGGCTAGCATGGCTAATGCATGATAGAACGAGGTGGCTAGCGTTATCTCCAGTCACCTTTCACATCCATTCTGGAACAACCAGACATCCATTTATAGCTGGATTGAGCTTGAGCAGCCCTTGGCATAAATCCAGAGCAAGGCTTGCACTCATGTCTCTGAAGCCATAATGAGATGCCTTACCTGTTTTGCCACCTCACTGTGGCTCCTCTCAGAACATTATCCCACTAGCTTGTTTGCTCCATTTGTTCCTACTATGAAAAATGTTCTTTACATTGCTCCTGCCTCTCCTACCAGTTTTCTCCTTGCTGGCCCCAATTCTTGGGAACTCTTCTCTCTCCTTTATTTCCTTAGGGCCAAAAAATATTGTCCTAGAAATATTCAAGTAAGCACGACTTATCTGGTCCTAGTGCTAGCAATATATGTTGCTGTCCATTGATCTCAGTCACTAATCTACCCCTCATTATGGTAGTTATTGTGTACTTCACAATCTGCAGTCCCCTCACAGTGCCCCTTGGGGGCCAGGCTGTGGTAAGAAAATGTAGAGGAGCTGGACAGGATCCAGAGAGAAGCCACAAAGATGATACAGGGGTTAGAATGCATATATCCAAGGAAAGGATGAGGCACAGTGGGTGAGTCTATATGTTCGTTAATGTGCCATAATCATGGTGCATTAAGGTCGTGTGTAGATTAAACAAGGGGCATGTGTGCATGACACTTTAAAGCGGGTTAAATGCTTTTGCACCACTTTAATGGTGTTGGTGTTTGCACGTGTTGGCAGCATATTGTACACTAATTCCAGCCGCTGTAGCAAATTTGGTGGCATAATACACCTTAAATGACTTGGGGCAAAGTAAACTGAAACTCGTCCAAAGAGTTTTAGTTTGCTGCCCTACAACCGTGGAGTGAAGCACTGGGCTCCATGCAGCCCAGGGACTCTGCAGGAAGCCCGGCAGCAGGTGTGGAGCCTGCCTGCCTTTTCCCTGGAGCCTGCCTGTCTGCCTAAGCTGTGTGGGTGCCCAGTGCTTCCGTCCGCAAGTGCAGTAGCCCCCCGGGACCGTCCAACCCAGGTGCCGGTAGGCGGGTGCTGCCTGGGGGAGGGCCGCCGCTGCCACAAAGGGAAGCACCAGCCTCCCCACAGCCCAGGGACTGCTCTACCTGCCGGTAGCTCGCCCTCCCCTCCCCACTGCCAGAGAGGCAGGCAAGTGCACAGGTGTGTGCACGGCACAGGTGTTTACTTTGCCCTAAATGGAAACAGTGTTTTTAAAAACCCACTGCATCAATTTAGGGCCCCCGTTTCATCTATACATGCCCTAAATTAGTACCTGTAATTACAGAAATTATAGGTACTAACTTAATGTGCCATAATTGGCGCTACTGCACGTTAGCACCAGCACATGCTTTCTTGTGATGCTAATGTGCAGTAAACTAATTCTGCTGTGCATTAGCACAGGTTTTGCCTGCTGTGCTAATGCGCAGTAAAACTAGTCTGCTGAGCTTGTAGCATTTCATGTAGACATGCCCAGTGATGTTTAGTTTGGAGATTAAGGGGGGGCAGGACAGCAGTTTCAGATTTTGAAAGGCTGCCATAAAGAGGAGAGAGAACAATTGTTTTAAATCTCAGAAAAAGCTTCCTTACTATCAGAGTAGTAGTAAAATTGAACAAGCTGCTCCAAGTAGCTATAAAATCTCCATCATTAGAGTTTTAAAAAAAGGGGAACTAGGAAGTGATTCTGGCACTGCCTCATCATCCTGACCTTCAGGTATTTTACTAGCCTTGCACCGACCTTTGCCTACAGGCTGACCCTGGTGGGATAGTATTAACTCAAGCATCAAATCATACACAGGCCTTTGACTGCACATTCACAGCATTTGCAAACTAATCTAAATTGCAGTTTCAAACTAGCCTTATTGCTTGGGGATGAGTTATTTCAGATAAAGCCAAACCGAGAGAAATCTTCACTCAGAATTATGCTGAATGTATTCTGAGCCTCAGGAAAGTCCAGATTCATTTCCTTCTCCCTTTTTGAGGCTTCTGTGGGGCTGCAAGTCATCATGCCAAAACTCCCTAAGAAAGGTTGTTGCTGTATCTTCAGCCTGACCTGAAGCACCAAGTTCTGGAAAACTCATAAAAAGCCTCATGCCCACAAGACTGTTTGCTACTTATAGAATCCACACTTTGGGTTTATAAACAGAATCTCTGAACTTTTGGTTGTTTGCCTTTAGTCTGAACAGCTTCCCCGGGCAAGATTTTCTCCTATGATCAATCTCTACTTAGGACAAGAGAGGGAAGAGACCAACAGGAAGCCAGAATAGGTCCCTCTTTCTGTGGGTCAGTCTGCACAGGTCTTGGCATGAGTGGAGTGAAAGCAACCTTTATGCTCCTGTAACCTGGCTCAAATATTTGGCCAACATGGATTTTTCAAAAACGAGTCAAACATACTCAATCCAATTTGCTGCTATGGCAAGGTGATGGACTTTGTGGATGGGGGAGAGTGGTCAAAGACACCTTGGCTTTACCAAGGCTTTCCACATTGTCTTCCATGACATTCATTTGTAAACTAAGGAAATGCAATCTAGAATAAACTACTGTAAAGTGGCGTTACAGGTCAGTCTAGCCCTTTAAGAAGGGACAACCAGCCGTGTTGTAAAAGCCCAAAAGCTATGGGCACTTAGCTAATCAGGCAATATTTCTGTAGCAGCTAAAGCCCAGAGAGGAAAGCAGAGAGCTGCAGGTGGGAAAAGAAGCCTCTTCTATGGCCCAGAGAAGGGCTAAAGCATTTGTTTCAGCTCATTTATTTGTTTGTTTGGTGCAAGGACTATTGTTTGTATTAAGAGCATAGGCAACAGAAGGCCAGGGCTCAGGCAGAGGGCTGAGCCCCCTCAAACTAATTTCACGGCAGCTGGCAACAACAGCAACACCACAATGCTGCTCCATGTGCAGCCAGGCCAGTGCCCCACATGTGCTCAGCTCCACATGGCTGAAGAAGAGGCTAACCAGGCATGTGTTGCACCACGCACAGCATGATGGGAGTTGTAGTTTTCATGCTGACACATGCACTCACCCTCCCCCCCATTATATCTTCTCCCTCCATCTATGGTTAAGAGGCTTGGCTGAGGGGCTCCCAAGGAAGCAAAGTCAGCCTCCATCACAGTAAACACAGTAACCTGCTTACGTGCAGATACAGAATAGGTTGGATCATTGCACACAAAATGCAGTCATCATTGGCTTGATGTCTAACTGGAAGGGGTGTAAAGTGGGGTTTCCCAGAGGTCTGTCCTGGGTCCAGTACAGTTCAGTAATTTAATTAATGATTTGGAGGATGGAGTACATTGTGCACTTAGTAAATCTGCAGATGACACTAGGCTGCTTAGGGTAACACTATTTGGAAGATAGGCTTAGGATTCAAAATGGTCTTGATAAATTAGAGAAATTATCTGAAATTAATTCAATGACAGACATTCAGCAGGGACAAGTGGAAAGTCCTGTACTTACAACAAAACAATCAAATATACAAATACGGATTTGGGGAGCAAGCAACTATGCTACAGTACTACCGAAAGGAACTGGGGACTGCAAGCTGCAAGTTAACAGCGTGCTATTGTTGCAAAAAAGACAAAAACAAAAATAATAGCATATTGGGATGTATCAAAAGGAGCACTGCATGAAAACCATAGGAAGTAATTCTTCCACTCTGTTCAGCACTGGTGAGGCCTCACCTGGAGGACTGTGTCCAGTCTTGAGCACTTCATTTTAAGAAAACAAATAAATTGGAAAGAGTCAGAGAACAGCAGTCTAGAATAGTCAGAGAACAGAGGTCTAGGAACCATGACTTACACAGAAATATTGGAAGAATTGGGACTACCTAGTTTGGAGAAAAGATGACAGTGTAAAATTGATAA
This sequence comes from Alligator sinensis, assembly GCF_000455745.1. Classification (NCBI taxonomy): domain Eukaryota; kingdom Metazoa; phylum Chordata; order Crocodylia; family Alligatoridae; genus Alligator; species Alligator sinensis. Next base: position 1,851,018 of record NW_005842017.1, read on the forward strand.
CAGTCTTCAAATACAAAAAGGGTTGTTCTAAAAAGGAAGGTGATGGAATAATCTCTGTGTCTGCCACAGACAGGGCAAGAATAGTCTTAAATTGCAAAAAGGGAAGTTTGAAGAACTTTCTGACTTTGATGGTGATTAAGCATGGGAAAACATTATCTAGTGAGGCTGTGGTATCTCCAACATTGGGAGTTTTTAAGTACAGGCTAGACAAACACTAGCCGGAGACAGGGATGATCTTGTCTTGAGCACAGAGTTGCAAGGTGTCTCCCTGAGGTCCCTTCTGACCTTGTGTTTCTGTAAGTATTGCATCCAAGGCTAGCTCAGACAGATGTATTGGAGAGAAATTTTGCACTTAAATATAGATGGTTGGTTTCAATAGAAACTTAGTGTGTTGATGTGGACAGAAGTTGACTCAATGTAAGTTTTACTCTTTTTTTTCCTCTTAAGAAATGGGTGTAGGATGGTGGTGATTTGGAAAGGATAATTAACATGAAATTAACATTTGGTTTGGATACATTACAAACTTTTTTGCAATCTCCAGCCCATTTTTTAATTTATGGAGATAACCCTAGTGCTTCTGTTAATTCAAAGAAGGGGAATTAAACAAGTAGTAGAACTACAATTTTGTATACCTTCAACAGAACCAACTTGGGAAACTAATAAGGGTAGCTAGCAACTCTCTCTATGTGAGAAAATAGGATGTAATGCAACTGTCCATGTGTAGCTGCTGGACATTGAAAATACAGTGGACATAGAAAGCAATAAGTTCAGCTTAGCTACAAAGTGCTATACAGTTGTACAAAATTCTAGTCCACAGCAACATTTAAAATATCATATCAAACTTGAGAATTAACAGAATACAGTAATACCTACTAACATACATACTAACATGTGAACTGGAAGATCTTCACTGTTCCAGTATCAATGATACAAGTAACTCAATTGCATGGTATTGATAATTTTCTACCAACTTTGAGGTATTCTGGGTTCTAATAAGATATAGGATATGATAGGATAATAGGATATTTTAACTGGTACAAGTGAAATCAGAACCAGACCCATTAATGTCACATAGTCTTAACATCTTTCACTTCTGTCAGCAGTATGACAGGAGCATATAACGGTGTTAAAATAATGGTACAATGTTAGCAATATTCATTAACATGAAAGATGAATGTAGATGTAGTTCTTCATCCTAATTATCAGGAGGATAATAGAGACCCTGAATGTAATTATGGTGGAAAAATAACTTAATTTGGCTAAAACAACAAACTGCTGGCAAGCGCACTTATTACACACGCATTTTTTCCAGTTTTCTGTTTGGGTATTCAAAGCCAAGGAATACTGATGCTCTACCATATCATCATCTTAATTACTTAAAAACTGCCTTCGGTATTGCTAACTGATCAGTTAAGTTCAACTACACATACCTGCTATGTCACTTTTTTTCCATTCAGTCACTGAAAGCACTGCCAGTCTGTAAACTGGAGCTAACCACACAAGGAGTATGTGACTCCTAAAACCTTCCTAAGTAGAAAATGAATTAAAAACATGCAGAAATGTATTATACAATATGAGATTTTAGAAGGTCATTGGCAAGGTTGCTGTGTTCAGACCCTAATATAAACTAAAATGCCAGATTCTTTCAGTGGTGCATATCAGAAATAACTCTACTAGACTCAGTGAAAACACAGTTGCGGAGAACCAATATGTGCAAGAGGAGAAAGACTAGTCCATGAATTTCAATAACAGATATACCTGTCACATCTCCCCAATCCTTTCAGGGTGAAAAATCAATTAATAGGGCTTGTCAATGCTATGAAATTTACAGTGGTTCAACTACACTGAATTTAAACTGATTTAAGTGAGTCTTAAACTGGATTATGCAAATCTACATTACAGATTTTCACATGTTTAACAAAGCTAAGCACACATGCAAAGCTTTGCAGTAGTAGAATCTTGATATTTTGGCAATGAGAACTAACTGGTGCAAATGAAAGCAAGCATTAATACATATATACCGGCATATGGGGACTACTACTGTAAAATGATGAGTTGCAGGGAATTGACAGCCTATGAGAAACTTTAGACCCCATTTGCTTGGGGAAAAGAGTTTACAGTGGGCAGACTGATCTCCCAGGATTCAGAGGGAAGTTGTACTTTCTCCTTGGCAAAGTCACAAGGAGAACGATAAGTGCATCTTACAGTGATCTTACAAAGGACTGGAAATAAAGTCTGCCCTTTAATACCTCAGCCATCAGAGCTCCCAGAAAAGGCTGAGCAGAGACCCCAGCATTATCAGAGCCAGAGGGTGAGTTGGCAATGAAGAAACAGCCAGAGCCAGGTATTTCCTTGCTTTTTAGTCAGACTATGATACCTGAATGTCTTTATTTGCACATCATTGAGAGCCAAGACTCCAAGTACTCTGTGGGAAGCCAGATCTGTAGTAGCTCTGCTACAGAAGATTATCCTGGGAAAGAG